>NW_023413281.1:0-28600 GCF_903995425.1 Onychomys torridus
GAATTAAACAAAGACTTACAGCTCAATAAAAACTCAGCGCCTGGCTGTCGTGGTGCACGCCTTTAACCCCAGCACTGGGGAGGAAGAGGCAGGGAGATCTCTGTGAGTTAGAGGACAGCATGGTCTCCAAAGTGAGTTCCAGGAAAGGTGCAAAGATACACAGAGAAACCCTGTGAAAAACCAAAAAAAAAAAAACTCAGCAAACAAAAAACAAACAACAATGTATTAGGACAGAGTCCCAAACATTTAGAAACAGGGTATGCACCATTCTATCCTCTAAGGCTACAGTGATGCTCTTCATGGTGCCATGTTTGTTTATTTGTTTGTTTTGTTTTTTGAGACAGTATTTCTCTGTGTAGCCCTGGTTGTTCTGAAAGTCACTCTGTAGAGCAGGCTGGCCTCACACTGAGAGATCCACATTCCATTGTCTCCCAAATGCTGGGATTAAAGGTGTGTCATATGACCTCACACAATTTTTTTTAAGTTATTTATTGTTATTTACTGTGTGCTGTTTGCATGCATGTGTGTCTGTGTGAAGGTCTGGACTTAACTTTACAGGCTGCATCCTAAGGAAAGGGCCACCATCTCAGACTTGACCATGTATGTTCCATCTTAGGGAAAGGGTCACCATCTTACACCACCTGTTGTGCTCAGTTCCAGGAAGAATCTCAGGAATACCATGACAACTTGAACAGATACAGGGCAAAAAAGTTTAACAGAATCCAGATACTCCTGCAGACACCCTGTCTCCGGTTTATACAGGAAAGCAAAGATTAACAGGCTCCACATACTCCTGGAGAGCTGGAAGTGGACAGAAATTTCTGGTGAGCCTGTGATTTTTCTTCCCAAAGGTCCTACCTGGGACGACCCCCATCCTTCCTCCATGGTCAGCATGTGGTGAAGCCCCAGCCACAGGAGAACCAGGGAGCAAGGCCAAGGCTTTGAAAGGGGTGGTGTCAGGCGGCTATATCTTAGAAGGGAGCAGACCTCGGAGGGGGCCACTGAACAATGTCAGAGCAGATGCCAGACAAGGCTGGGGCTGCCAGGGCCCTGGAAGACATCTGTCGGGATTATCAGTCATCGCTGGAAGACCTGACCTTCAACAGCAAACCCCACATCAATATGCTGACCATTGTAGCTGAGGAGAACCTGCCCTTTGCAAAGGAGATCATCTGTCTCATTGAGGCCCAAACAGCCAAGGCTCCTTCCTCAGAGAAGCTTCCTCTTTTATACCTCATGGATTCTATTGTGAAAAATGTTGGAAGAGAGTATCTCACTGCCTTTACTAAAGATCTAGTTGCAACATTTATTTGTGTGTTTGAAAAGGTGGATAAAAATACTAGAAAAAGTTTATTTAAATTACGTTCCACATGGGATGAAATATTTCCAGGGAAGAAACTTTATGCCTTGGATGTCAGAGTCAATGCATTAGATCCTGCTTGGCCTATTAAACCTCTGCCCCCTGATGTAAAGACATCTAGCATCCACATGAATCTCAAATTTTTAAATAAATCACCTGAGGAGCGTTCAGCAGCTGAGACAGTGCTCAGCTCCCCTAGTATCTCCACTCCTCTGATTGAACCCAACATACAAAAGAATCTTACTCAAGAACACTTAATAAGGCAAGAGGTTCTTGAAAAACAAAAACAGTTGTTAGAACTTCAGCAGAAGAAGCAGGAGCTTGAGTTGGAAGAAGCTAAGGCACAACTGGCAGTATCTCTCAGTGTTCAGCAGGAGACAGCCAACTTGGGTCCTGTAACAGCATCATGTGAGTTACATGTTTCACAAATTCCCACCATGGCCATTAAAATTCCCCATCAGGTTCCCGTGAAACCTGACAAAAGCCGACCAGGTCCATCCTTACAAATTCAAGACTTGAAAGGAATTACACGGGATCCCCATCTGAACAGGAGGAGCCAAGATTCTTCCCATGGAAAAGAGCAGAGTCATAGGAAGCAATTTGCAATGAACACAGTAAACCAGTCTGATAGTAAAACAAGGAAAACTGTACCCTCTGAAAAACTAAATTCATCCAAGCAAGCAAAAAGTGAGTCAAGTGAAAGAATAACCAAGAATGAACTTGACCAGTTAGATTCTAAATCTACATCTAAATCACAATCACCTTTGAAAAACAAATCATCCCACAAAAAAGACTTGAAAAATCAAGAATGGGAAAGGATGAGGGTGTGTGGTAAGAACAAGAGAGAGCTAAGAATAAAAGTATCTTCAGGATAGAACTGAGGGCAAAAAAGATGTAAAAGAAAAGAGAAAAACTGCCGAGAAGATGGGTAAAGATGAGCACATGGAATCATCTGAACACAGGCTGATTGGAAGTAGAAGTCAAATCATAAATGGCATTGTGAACAAACAGGACATGTTTACAGAAGAACTGGAAAAACAGGGGCCAAAAGCAGGGAGAACAAGGTCTCGAAAGAGATCAAGATCAAGGTCACCTAGGTCTCAGTCACCCAATGGAAGGCAAAGAAGTATGTTTCCAAATTTGGCCCCCAAAACTAGAAAGATGCATGAGTCAGGACTTAAACAGTCACCTAGGGAAGAGTTCCCAGCACCTTCTAGGTAAGAAAGAATTGTTAAGAGAAGTACTAAGCAGGATGGTCAAGATTCCAGACAGCTGAAAAAGATGGATGAACATTGGCCAAAAGAAACTGCAAGTCCACCTTCTATGAAGTCAGATGCTGAATCAAAAGAGAATAAAGAGAACTGGCAAAGCTCCAAGTCTGCTAAAAGATGGAAATCTAGCTGGGAAGAAAATAAAAGCATCCACCTGTGTGATGAACATAGTAAAGCACCTCATCTAAGGCATAGGGAGAGCTGGTCAAGCACAAAAGGAATCTTGTCACCTCGAACCCGAAAACAGCACCATTGACCAAGTGGACATGCCAGTCTTCAAATTCCTAAAGAGTTAACCATTGCAAGCAAAACTGAATTCCTTCAAAAGTTGAGTGAACGTTCAGCTTCTGGTGACATTTCACAAGACAAGTTCCTTGGTGTTGTGCATCAAATTCCACAGCTCTTTCATTATCAAGAAGGTGGAAGAGAGGAGCAGAGATCTCCCTTCAATGATTGTTTTCCATTTAAGCGACCTAGATATGAAGATTCAGATAAACCGTTTGTAGATGGCCCAGCATCAAGATTTGCTGGCCTTAATACAAATCAGCGGCTTACACCTTTAGCTGAAGACCGACCATTATTAGATGGACCTGGTAGGCCATGTGAGATGAGAGAGGTCCCACCCAAGATGATTATAGAAGGACCTAATAAATTAAGCCATAGAATGGATGGATCCCCTTCAGCAGGTTCTCTTGGGTTTGAGGGATCACAAAGACAAAGCAGGGGAGGAGGCCCTATGAAATTCAAAGGACCACAATGTCAGTTAGAAGGTGGGTGCCCTTTGAGATTTGAAGTTCCTCCAGGCCAAGTAAGAATACCTCTGAGATATGAAGGAAAAATTCTTGAAGGAGGAGGAAGAGGAGGAGGCAGTTTTCAATTTGAAGGTTCTCCTAGTGTGAGTTTGGAGGGATCTAAAGGTGGTTTGGGACATTAAGGACCTGGGGGTCAGCCTTTGGGCGTTCTGAGGTCTGAAGGCCCTCATGGACATCCTGTGGGCAGTCTTAGATTTGATAATCCTCGATGCCAGCCTATAGGTGGGCTCAGGTTTAAGGGGGGTCATCATCGACCAGGGGCAGCAATTAGGTTTGATGGGCCTCATGGTCAGCCAGGTGGTGCTATGAGATTTGAGGGCCCTTTGCCACAGCAAGGAGTTGGAATGAGGTTTGAGGGTCCCCATGGTCAGGCTGTGGCTGGTGTGAGATTGGAAGGACATAATCAGCTAGGTGGGAACCTTATGTCTGAGGGACCACATGGCCAACCAGGGTTTGGCAGAAGGTTGGAAGGACCTTTAGTACAACAGGGAGGTGGAATGAGGTTTGGGGGTCCTGTGCTAGGAATTGGCCTGAGAACTGAAGCACCTGTGGGTCAAGGGGGTCCACGATTTCAAGGTGGTCACTCTGTAAGGTTTGATGGACAGCCAGGTCAGTCATCACTTTTGCCAGGATTTGATGGAACACACAGCCTGCCAGGTCCTAGATTTGAAAGAGCTGGTCAGCCATGTCCACAGAGACTTCCTGGGCCACCTGGTCAACAGGTTCAACTGAGATTTGATAGTGTAACTCAAAGATTTGACGGGCCACAACAGCAGCAAGCATCAAGATCTGATATTCCTCTTGGTGTGCAAGGTACCAGATTTGACAATCATCCTTCCCAAAGGATTGAGTCTTTCTATCAGACTGGCCCATATAATGACCCACCTGACAATGCTTTGAATATTCCAGTTCAAGGACTACAGTTCCAAAGAAATGAACAAATATTTGACACACCACAAGGTCCAAATTTTAATGGACCTCATGGCCCTGGAAACCAGAATTTCCCAAAGGCCCTTAACACAGCTTTAGGACAATATTTTGATGAAAAGAATCTTCAGAGTTCTCAGTTGGGAAACTTGGGCAATTTACCTAGTCCAGTATCAGTAGGAGCTCTTCAGACATCACAACAGGTTCTGACTGGTGTATCTCAGCCAGTAGTATTTGGTCAAGGACAACAGTTTTTACCAATTCATCCACAGAATGCTGGAGCTTTTAATCAAAATCCTTCAGGAGGTCTTCCTAAGGCATATCCTGATCATCATCTCAGTGAGGTGGATGTAAAGGAATTGTTTGCAAAACTGGTAAAATCGGGAATTCTCAAATTGTCCCAGCCTGACTCAACTGCAACACAGGAAAAGAAGGCCGATGCTCAGCCTCCCCCTGAAGAGGTGAAGGATCAGAATAAAGATCAAGATGTTCCAGATCTTACAAATTTTACAACTGGAGAGTTGAAACAATGTTATGACAGTGTTATAAACTGGCTGTACACTGGGATTCAGTGTAATTTTTGTGGAATGAGGTTTATGACATCCCAGAGAGATGTTTATGCAGATCATTTGGACTGGCATTATCGGCAAAATACAACTGAGAAATATGTAAGCAGAAGGGCCACTCATAGATGTTGGTACTACAGTTTAACAGACTGGATTCAATTTGAAGAAATACATGATCTGGAAAAACGGTCAAAAAGCCAGTTGTTTGAAAAGGTTCATGAAGAGGTTGTCGTCAAATCTCAGGAGGCTTCTAAAGAAAAGGAGTTCCAAAGGGTCCCTGCTGGACCAGCTGGAGCTCTTGAGAGTTGTGAAATTTGTCAAGAACAATTTGAACAGTCCTGGGATAAAGAGGAGGAGAAATGGCACTTAAAAAATGCTATTGGAGTAGACGGAAAGATTTACCATCCATCATGTTATGCGGATTACCAAAATACATCTTTTGATTGTACACCATCTGCCACCAAGACTTCAGTTGAAAACCCTTGGAACATTATGGTGAACATTGTCAAAAACGAATTGAAAGAACCCTGTGAAAGTCCCAAAATTAAGCAAGAGCATATTGATGACCCACCAGCCTGTTCAGAAGAAAGTGTGGCAGCACCAACTGACATTAAAACAGGAAATGATACAGTTGAGTCAATTTAAATGAAATGAGAAAATATGGGTTTGTTTTTTAACAAAAGCTGCTATTGGTTCTAGAATTTCAAGAATTTTTATGTATATATAGACATATATGTATATTAATTGTCTTATCTGTGGCAGGGCCTTCAGCTATCATTTGGTTTATAAACACATTTTAGTATTTGCATTTCCTACTGCCTGCACACTTTCAGGTGCTTGTTGTGTGAAAGTTCTGTTGATGATTGCAAAGTTAACAACATGAAATTGTATGTGTAAAAATGTACGATTTTCATTTGTGAACTCTAAATTAAAAATAAATATATTTGCTATTTTTAAAAAAGCCTGTAAACTAGCTTCCATAAGGTATACTCAGAGGATCTGATGGAGTCCTATGCAGGCCCTATGCACGTTGCTTCAGTCTCTGTAAGTTCATGTGAGCTTTGATCGTTTTGAGTTAGAAGGTCTTGTTTTCTTGGTGTCCACTATCCCCTCTCGGTCTTACACTCTTTCCTCCTCCTTTACCAAAGGTGTCCCTGAACACTGAGGGGACAGATTGGTTGGAGACATCCCATTTAGGGCATGCTCTGTGCAATATCTGGCTGTGAGTCTCTGTATTTGTTCCCATCTGCTACAGGAGGAAGCTTCTCTGACAATGACTGAGCAAGGCATCTGTCAATGAGTGCAGCAGAATGTCATTAGGAGTCAGTTTATCACTTAATCTTTGCTTTCTTTATAACAGTAATATGTGGTTCTACCCTAGGTCCCTGGGCTATGTATCTCTGGTTCTTGGTCACCCAAACAATGATGGTATTGCTTCTATCTCATGAAGTGGAACTTAAGGCAAATCAGTTATTGGTTGGCTACTCCCTCAAGATTTGTGCCCCCATTGTCCTAGCATGTTTTGCAAACAGGACTGATTCTAGGTCAAAGGATCTGTGTCTAGGCTGGGTTTATGCTTCTCATTTGATAACAGCCAGAATACCTTCTTGTACCAAAGATTCTGGAATGATGGGGTGAAGGCTCTATGTAGGCACCAGCTTGACTCTTCCATGTTCATTGAGCTGTGTAGGTGTTTTCTTCAGCAATATGGGATTGCTGCCAGTTTGTCAAGAGCATGCTATGGTCTTGGTAATAGCTTGGTTGTTTGGGGATTCCCATGGGACCCCTTTGGACAACAACTCAATTACATGTAACCCAATCGCAGCACTGGAAGCTTCACTGGGTGACAAATGATGGTCAGTTGGGGCTCTGTCTCCCTCATTAGTTGGCATTTTCATCTAGATTGCCTTCATATATGTATGTATTTAGAAATTTCTGCTGTCAGGTTTTCATACTAGTCGTCAAACGTCAAATTTTACCCGTCCCTCCCCATATCCTCCCCCACAACTCCCTCTCCCCTTCCTACCCACTCTAATCTCTCATTGCCCCCTTTCATCCATATCTATCTATTTGTAACCCTTCTTACGATATCTCTCTCTTCTCTCAGGCTGTTAATCTGTACCTACCCACTGTGATTCTATGGTCTGTAGCTTGGTTATCATTGACTTAAGAGCCAATTTCGACATATAAGCAAATACTTTCATAGTTGTATTTCTGGTTCTGGTTTAAATCCCCCTGGATGATTTTTTGCATTTTTGTCCATTTGCCTGCAAATTTCACCATATCTTGTGTGTTTGTGTGTGTGTGTGTGTGTGTGTGTGTGTGTGTGTGTGTGTGTGTTTGTAGAGATGGATTCTCTGTATGGTCCTGGCTGTCCCGGAACTTGTTTTATATACCAGGCTGGTCTTGAACTCATAGATGCGCTTGATTCTTCCTCTGAAGAGCTGAGATTAATAGCAAGCACCACCACTGCCCAATGATGTCATTCTGTTTTAAACAATTGAGTAATACTTTATTTTGTAAATGAACCACATTTTTTCCTTTCTTTCATTTTATTGTTTTTTGATTAGGAATTTTTTATGTAGCCCTGGCTATCCTGGAACTAGCTCTGTAGACCAACTTGGACTGGCACTCAGAGATCCACCTTTCTCTGCCTCCTCAGTACTGGGATTAAAGTCAAGTGCCACCACCCACAGGAGTACTTCATTTTCTTTATTTATTCTTCTGTTGAAGAAAGTCCAGGTCCTTTCCATTGTCTGGCTGTTATGAATACAGCAGTGATCAGTGGGTTGAGCAAGTGTCTCTGTGGTAGGATAACGAGTCCTTTGGGTAAATGCCCATGAGTAGTACAAGTGATCTTGAGGTCCATCAATTTTAATTCCTCTGAAGAGCATTGATTTCCAAGGAGGCTGTACAATTTTGCCCTCACTCCAGCAAAAATGGACTGGTCCTTCACATCCTCACCACCATGAGGAATCTTATCCAATTTTTTTCTTTCTTACTTGTTTTTTTTTTTTATTTTGGAGACAGGGTTTCTCTGTGTAGCAGCTATTTGCAAGTGTTCATATCAAAATATATGTGTCATATATTCTTTGTAAGTTCTCCCCTGATGACAACACCCATGTGTGTTAGACACACACACACACCAAGTACATGGAATAAGAATGAGTCCAAAGTCCATTCAAACACTGAGACTCTAGGCAGTCCTTACATTGGCAGCTCCTGGTAAAGTAAAATATTTTGACCAGGTGGTGGTGGTGCAAGCCTTTAATCCCAGCACTCAGCACCTGAGGCAGAGGCATGCTGGTCTCTGAATTCAAGGCCAGCCTGTCTACATAGTGAGTTCCAGGATACCCAGGGCTACTCAGAGAAACACTTTCTCCAAAAAAGAAAACCAAACAAGTGACATTTTTCTGACATGTACCCTCACCACAGAATATACATTCCAAATTCTGAAATGGAAAATGAAGGGATAGTAAGGAATTATCCAAAAAAAGAAACACTGAAATATACCAGGGCAGATACAAAACCATGTAAACAAAACAACTATACACATAAATTAAAATTAAAAAAATAAAATAAAAAATCATTTCTAAAATCAAATGAAAACAAAAATATATCCAGACCTAGGGTTAAGCCCTGTAATTTCAACTACTTGTGAGGCTGAGGCAGGAAGGTCCAAACTTCCAAAGCAAGTGGGCAAAGGCAGAGGCAGGCTGCAAAAGAGGGGGAGGGGTAAGAAAGCTTCTTTTGCAGTGGTATTGAGGACTGCAGACACACAGCTGAAAATAAGAAACAGAAGGCTTCTAAGACAACCTCTCCCCAACCCTCTCTACCTAAAAGGAAATCAGACTAGAGATGATGGTAGAATTTTAGTGAGACTCTGAGTGCCTTACTTCCTACCTATTCTTGTGGAATGAGGTTTATGTCATCCCAGATATATGTTTATGCAGATCACTTGGACTGGCATTATCGGCAAAATATTACTGAGAAAGATGTAAGCAGAAAGGTCACTCATAGATGTTGGTACTACATTTTAACAGACTGAATAGAATTTGAAGAAATAGCTGATCTTGAATAAAGTGCAGAATGCCAGTTTTTTGAAAAGGTTCATGAAGAGGCTGTCCACACATCTCAGGAGGCTTCTAAAGGAAAGGAGTTCCAAAGTGTCCCTGCTGGAGCAGCTAGAGCACTTGAGAGTTGTGAAATCTGTCAATAACAATTTGAACAGTCCTGGGATGAAGAGGAGGAGACATGACACTTAAAAATGCTATTGGAGTGGATGGAAGATTTACGATCCATCTTGTTATGCGGATTACCAAAATATATCTTCTTTTGATTGTACACCATCTGCCATCAAGACTCCAGTTGAAAACCCTCAGAACACTTTTTTGAACATTGTCAAAAGTGAATTGCAAGACCCCCGTGAAAGTCCCAAAGATAAGGAAGAGAACACTGATGCCCCACCAGCCTGTTCAGAAGAAAGTGTAGCAGCACCCACTGACATTAAAACAGAAAATGATACAGTTGAGTCAGGTTAAATAAAATAGGAAAGGTATGTTTTTATTTTTTAACAAAAGCTTCTGTTGGATTTAGAAAGTGAAGACTTTTTATGTCTATATAGAAACATATGTATATAAATTCTCTTATCTGTGGCAGGGCCTTCAGCTATCATTTGGTTTATAAACACATTTTAGTATTTGCATTTCCTACTGCCTGCACACTTTCAGGTGCTTGTGTGCAATTTCTGTAGATGAGTACAAATTTAACATAATGAAACTGTGTGTGTAAAATGTACAATTTTCAGTTGTTAACTATAAATTATAAATAAAAATTTTTGCTATAATGAAACATTTGAGTTCACGTCCTCATCCTTGATCAGCTACAACACTCCCCCATACAAGCCCTCTGAAGTAGCTGTGACACTACATTCTCACGTAAGTGTTTGGTACAAGACTCATCTGTGCTGTGAGCTCACACACATCTCCCTCCAGAGCCTGAGGCAGTGTTCATCCTGAGCACAGGGCACTGTTCCTGTCCACAAGGGCAGACCTGGCTCTCGGGTCCACCAAGTCCTCAGGTGACCAGACACCTCCAGGATTGGGATGACAATTGTCTCTGCATTGACTGCCTCAGCACTGTGTTGTCTCTGAACAGTGGTGACTGTGTGGGGACATTTCCCACTAGAAATAACCATGGTTTTGCCTCTTGGCCTGGACTGTGTCTACTGACACCAATGTTGCTTCTGGTATCTGGAGGGTAGAAACTGGGACAGATCTACAATGCACAGAATAGCTCACAACAGCAGATTCTCCTATGGAAATGGCCATGGCCAAGGCCAAGAAGCCTTGGCCTGGACAAAATGGGATCAAATTACCATCAGATTTCCCTTGGTCTCTGGAGAATTCTTTGCTTGATCCAATGCATATTTTAAATTATTTATGTAAAAAAAAACAGTAAGAGGATAGAATATATTTTCCCGAGCATGGAACCTAGGATGCAGAAACAACCATCCAGAACTGTCTGGCCACTGTGGACTTAGCAGTCCCAAAATGAATAGCAGCTTTAGAAGCTCCCACTGGGAGCAGCAACAGCTGGAGCATCAGCTGACCCAGCATCAGCTCTGGTGAGACATGCAGGGCATCCTTACATCACAGGTATCAGATACCCCAAAGAGACAGCTTGAGCAGCTAGGGTCTGTCCATTTCTACAGTGAAGAAGCCATAGTGAGGAGAGCACACTCAGTCAGAGTGCATGTGGTAGCTGGACTGGCATTGCTAGAGGCTATGTTCTGCAACCTTGGAGGCAAAGTGGAGATGCCCTGGGAGAGATGAATGGCAGGCAGTGGTGGTAGCTTGAAGATTGGAGCCAGAGGCTTTGGACCCCAGTACCAGAGAAGACCTGTCTGCAGGCAGGGGAGGGTGATCCTGCAGGGCACAAGGGGTTCCTGCTTATGAGACAAAATTTCCAGATAAAGATGCCAGGAGTGCACCCTTGGTGGTCCAGGAAGCAGTTGCCTTTCAGTCTGAGTGTGTATGCATTCAGGGAACACCAAGGTCCTTGTGGAGATGAGGCAGCATCCCCAAGTATGGAAGCCTGGTGGAAGCAGTGCTGCAGATCCAAGGGGGATTGCTGTTGGAGAGCCCAGGTATGGAGAGGGCAGCAAAGATATTATGCACAGGGTCTGACTCCCTAGCAGAGCCTTATACCAGGATGAATGTCAGGCTACCATAATGCAGCACACAGAAGATGCAAGGCCACCAGCAGAGCAGGTAGCAGGACCAGCATGCTGAATGGAAGGCTCATAAGGACAGGGAGGCAACTTGAGCCCATGCAGCATTGAAGATTGAAGGCCCTTAGGCCCCAGGGCTTAGATTATAACACTGAATGGTTTGGAGTCAGCAGCCAAATCCATGCAGCCTGTTTGCTGGCTGAGAACAAATACATGGCTCCCTTTAGAGTCAGCTTCCTGGTTGTTGCTGGCAGCACAGATAACTCTTTGGAAGAGGTCTGCAGCTCCTCATCTATAGTGACACAATCTTTGCCCTGGGCAAATTTCTTAGGGCCAGGCTACCAGGCCATAAAGTGCCTCTGAAGCTGAGAGGAAAAGTTTTAGAGACTCTTGTGTGAACTGGGATGTTGCATTCAAGGGAACTGCAACAAATTTTTGGTTGTGGGTCTTTATATTTAGAACTTTTTGCTTCATATTCATTATGACTCTGACAGCTCCACAGAGATTTCGGGGCAGCTGATGAGCCAGACCGAGATATTGAGATTTTAGTGGAAATTTAATGCTAGTATCAGAACTGACTGAACTTTTCAGACTTCTTAAATGGAATGGACAAGAGTAGTTCATTGCAATGGGACAGTTTTGACTACACACACACACACACACACAAATCAACTGTGATGGATACACACTGTTTTATGTACAAATGTGACTTTTTGTGTAAAAATTAAACTGTTTTTCATAGGAATAGCAAAGTTTGTTTTTTCTGCCCAGGCTCAAGATGAACCTTCAAAAAATTATAAAATAATGGGGATTTGCTATATTCCTCAGTCTATTTAATTTTAAAAAATGTACTGATGAGTAGAAGTTGGGATTTAGTTTTTGCTTCTGAATTAGAGCAGCTCAAATTCCAAAAAACTTTCTTGTTCTTTGTATGGATAATGTTGGCCTGTATCAATGTACCCTATATTTTCTTAGCAAGAAATGCAAAAAGTTCTGTTGGATGTTTGGTACTTTTGTGAAGTATGAATAGTTCTATAAGAGATTGCTTTTGGATGTAAGTTTGTGAGAATTGTATTTGTGTGTAGTAATATTCATACTAGAATTATTAGGTCAACCTGTTAATGTGAATGGTAATGCTAAGGAGTCCTTAGATTTGATGGGGTTGCATCAGGGGTTTATTGATTTTAAAAAGTGCTTGATATAGCTAAAACTGCTATAGACATTCTGGACTTACTGAAAGCAGCCATTCTATCTTGATCATCCTCTACTCCTTTATGTGGTGGTATAACAGCCATAAAGGAACAGGTGTATTGCTGCAATTATTCCAGCTACTTATATGCTCTTAGGGAAAGATACCTAGAGTCAAGGTCTGCACCCTCTCTTAAGATCTTTATATTACTAAGAAGGGGGAATTTGTGGGATCCCACCAAAGCTCCGCTGGTAAGATCTTACTCAATATCAAAGAATCTGAGCTTGCTTCACCCAGCAGGACTATAGAATTAGATGATTTGCCCACAGGCAAGGTGACTAGGTATTTTGAAGGGTCTACACTTGGCTGTACATTGTGCTTTGTTCTTGAAAGTGGTAAGATTTTGCCTCTCCCCTCTGTTCAGTATTTAAAAAGTCCATTAACTAAATCTTGAGGAGACATGGTATTCACCCTGGGCCCAACCACAGCTATTCTATATCTCTGAGCATTTTTAAGGTTTTTGCCCAATGTAGAGCTTTTTTTTATGTAGGCTCCTTTGCTGCTGAAGAATGTCCCACATTCATTACATTCATAGGCTTTTTCTCCACTCTGAATTTTCTGATGAACTTGAAGGTTTGACTTCAGAGAGAAGGCTTTCCTGTATCTATTACATTCATATGATTTTTCTCCAGTGTGGATTTTTTATGTTGAGCAAGGTTTTTCTTCTGTACAAAAGCTCTATCACAGAGATGACACCCATAAGCCCTGAACCCAGCATGGCTTTTCTCATTATTGATGGTGTTTACTTTGTAGGCAAAAGCCTCTTCTCACAGCTCACATTTGTAGAGTTTCTCTCCTGTGTGTGTCCTCTGGTGTTTCACAACAGCATATCTGAAAATAAAAGATTTCATACAGTCCTTACATCTATAAGGTTTCTTCTCCTTGTGAGTGTTTTTATGTTGACTAAAGGTTGAGATCTGTTTGGAAGACTTGCCACATACATGGCACTCATAGGCTTTCTCATCCCTGTGCATTTCTATTGATTATTGTAAGATGACACCCAGGAGAAGGCTTTCTCACAAGCTTAGCATTTATAGGGTTTCTCTTTGGTATGAATTTTCTGATGTTGATGTTGAATAAGATTGATCTTCTGCCTGTAGGCTTTTCCACACTCATTACACTTATAGATTGTTCTCTTTGGATGAATTTTCTTTTTTATTTTTATTTATTTATTTTTGTTTTTTGTTTTTTGAGACAGGGTTTCTCTGTAGCATTGGAGGCTGTCCTGGATCTTGCTTTGTAGACCAGGCTGGCCTTGAATTCACAGAGATCCACCTGCCTCTGCCTCCTGAGTGCTGGGATTACAGGTGTGAGCCAACACCAACCAGCTGGATGAGTTTTCTAATGCTAACTCAGGTTCCACAACATTTTAAATGCTCTTGCACATTTATTACATTTAAAGTATTTCTTTCTCTTTTGGATTCCCAAATGTCTCTGTGTGTGTGGCTTCAAATTGAGTAACATTTCACAGGCATTACATTCAAAATGCTATTCTATACATTTGCCTGAATTGGAGCCAACAGATTATTTTTACTCATGAGAATTATTTTTTATGCAAGACTTCCTATCAAGATGATATCTCAAATGCCTTCCAAGTAGATCATATTCTGAGAGTCTTATCCTAAAAGGAACATCACCATTGCTTGGGAGAAACATTTTTTTCATATGCAGCACCTTTTTGCTTAGTGAATGCATTCATTGACATCCCAACATGCCTTTCAATATCATGCTCTTTTTCTGAAATGAATTACAGAGAAATGTTCTATCTGAAATTTCCACTCTTGTGACTTGAGATGAAGATGCTAGAAATCACCAAGTGGGGCCATTCTGGTCTCAGGGAATTGGACTTAGTCTAGCCTCCCTGAGAAAGTGTCTGATCAGCTATTTCAACCAAGTTGGTTAGCTACCAGGGATTAATTGCAATCATCATTAGCCTGGGGCTAGAGTGATGCCCTCTTCTGGACTCACATAAACATGCTGACACACAGATACATAAAACATTAAACATAAAAGAAGCTGGGTGGTGGTGGCGCACACCGGTAATCCCAGCACTCGGGAGGCAGAGACAGGTGGATCTCTGTGAGTTCAAGGCCAGCCTGATCTACAGAGCTAGTCCAGAACAGGCTCCAAAGCTACAGAGAAACCCTGTCTCAAAAAACAAAACAAAACATAAACATAAACATAAAAGAGAGGTCAGGCTTTTGACACTGGATGTAACTATCACACCTTCTCTCCATACAAGGGTTTGATTAATTTCAGTCCCAGAACTCAAACCAGACCTGCTGGTTCCTTCTCCAATGTCCTCTTGCAATCTATGCCAATCTTAGGAATCTCTTTTTGCAGCAGGGTGTGGTCATGCCTAAAACCTGTTTTTACATTGTCAGTTATTGGATCTGTGGATCTCAAGGCTTCCCTCTGCTCTTTGCTTGAGGTCTCCCTGAGGATTAATCTGTGTGTTCCCTAAAGCTTTCCTACCTGTTCTACATTAGGGTCTTTAGTTTCCCTTATGAATTCTAAGTTCAGGGGCCAGAGAGATGGCTGTTAAGGTCCAGCATCTAAATGCTGACTCACAACCCTCGCTGGCTATGGTTCCAAGGTATTTGATACCCTATTAAGGTCACTGCAGGCAAAGCATGCAAGTTGAGCAGAGACATAAAGGCACTCAAACCCCTCACACAGGTGAAATGAAAAATAATTGCATTTCCTGGATGACAAGGGACGCTAAACAATTCTTTAAGTATATCCTGGCCATTTGAAATTCTTCTGTTGAGCAGTCTCTGTTTAGAACTGCACCCAATTTTTTAATTGGATAATTTGGTATTTTGATGTCTAGTTTCTTGGGTTCTTTACATATTTTGGTGATCAGCCCTCTGTCAGAAGTGGGGTTCGTGAAGATCTTTTCCCATTCTAGGGCAGATGTTTTGTCTTACTGCCATTCTCCTTTGCCTTACAAAAGGTTTTCAGTTTCAAAAAGTCCCATTTGTCAAGCTCGCTGTCTATACTACTGCTGTATCAATGCATTCAAGGCTACTTCCCACTTTCTCCTCTATCAGGTTAAGTACACCTGGATTTATTTTGAGTTTTTTGTTCCACTTGGACTTGAGTTTTGTTCATGGGGATAGACATGGATCAATTTGTATTCTTCTACAAGCTGACATCCAGTTACACCAATACCATTTGATAAAGATGTTTTCTTTTTTCTGTTGTATAATCTTGGATTGTTGTCAAAAATGAGGTGTTCTTTTGTTAATAGCTCAAATTTTCCTTTTTTATTTTTTAGACTAATTAATTTATTTATTTTTCTATTATCAGCTTGACACAGTATAAATTATCTTAGTAGTGTAATGTTTCACTGAGGGTTGCTCAGTAATTGAGTAATAGCAGATCTTATTATAAGCTACAGTCATCATAGGGTCCCCCATGCCATATATATAGCCTCCATGGTTCTGTGGGTTGCAGTCTGATTGTTCTTTGCTTTATAGCTAGAATCCACTCATGAGTAAGCACAAACCATGTCTGTCTTTCTGGCTCTGGGTTACCTCACTCAGGATGACTTTTTCTAGTTCCATCTCTCCTCTCCACATTCTGCTCTTTCCCTTGTTTTATATATTTTAATTTTTTTTATCAGTGGATTCTGCTGGAGTATCTACTGCAGATAAACACCAGAGGGCTCCTGTTGCAAATCATCCTCTGGAGCGATGGAAGGATCTTTCTACTGACACTTGGAGGGAACCTGATCTGGTGTTGGTGTGGGCCCAGGGTTCTGCTTATGTCTTTCCTCAGGACAATGAAATTCCTCATTGGGTCTCTGAGTGCCATGTGCGCCCTGTGGCAGAAGCCCAACATGACAGAGACCTATTGGGCCCTTGTGAAAAACTCTCCCCTTCTGATCACAATGGGGATTGAAAGCCCAATACAGCCGTCTTTGGCAAAAGCATTAACGTAAGCCTAGGAATGGCAGCCATGCAGTTGTATTCTCCAGAAGGTAATGTATGGTAACTGCTTTTTCAAGTATGTTTGAGAACATGTCACCCAGACACCTTGGAGATTAAGGAGAACACTGAAGATCACTGACCTCCATTTAGTAACCATATCATGCCAGCTAAGCATTTTTATTTTCACAATCTTATTCAAGCTGTAGTAGTACCTACTTGTCAGGAGTGGCTCTGTGCAACATTTAGTGGTCTCCTGAAATTCATTTGGCCCCCTTTGAAGATACCTTAAAATTTGTGAGTCTGAATGTAGCCATTATGAGACCATTAGTTCTCCTCCTTGAGAGCTGCCTGTTTTTCCTTTATGGTTCTTAGTTATTCTTTTGCAGAGCTGCCAGCTTAAGTCATGCTGGGATCAAGAAAAATGGGCCTCTGGCAGTTCATGTTCCTGGAGTTGTGTCCATGCCAGTAGATGCCCACATTCTCCAGAAGATTGTAAACTTCTGCCCTCCAGGGTTCTCCCATTGTGCTGTAAGCCTGTATTTAAAACCTCTTCCCTCCTTCTTTTTATGCCAGTACCATGTTGTTTTTTATTACTATAGCTCTATAGTAGCTACCTAGACCAGTGTCAAAACTAAAATCATCTGTCATTATAGTTAAAGGGAGCTTGCTGCCAAGTGTCACAACCCGAGTTTGATTCCTCACACCCATGTGTGTACTGATATTTACTCTTGCAAAGTGTTCTCTGACCTACACACTCCAGCTGTTGTATTCATAAAGGAAACTAAAGACCCTATTATAGAACAGTGAGGAAAGCTTTAGGGAACAGACAGATTTATCCTCAGTGAGACCTCAAGCAGAGAGCAGAGTGAAGCCTTGTGATCCACAGATCCAACAACTGACAATGTAAAAACAGATTTTAGGCATGACCACGCCCTGCTGCAAAGAGATTCTTAAGATTGGCAGACATGCAAGTGGACATCTGAGAAGGAACCAGCATGTCTGGTTTGAGTCCTGGGTCTGAAATTAATCAAACTCTTGTATGAATAGAACATGTGACAGTTATCTCCAGTGCTCAAAGTCCCACCTGTCCACAGGCTAAGAATGAGGCCACCTCCAACTTTTGTGGACTAGAGGGCAGGAGATGACTTGGCTCAGACCTAAGATTTTAGAACTATCCTGGCAAGAATGGAGATATTGTTTATTTGCTTGTTTTGTTTGTTCAGGGCAGGGCTTCTCTATGTAGCCCTGGCTATACTTGAACTCACTCCCTAGACTAGGCTGACCTTGAACTCACAGAAGTTCACCTCTTTCTGGCTCTGCCTGATGAGATAAAGGAAAGCCCTGATAAGTTATTCTTTCTTTCTTTGTTTGATTTGGTTTTTTCAAGTCAGGATTTCTCTGTGTAGTTTTGGTACCTGTAATGGATCTCGGTCTGTACACCAGCTGTCCTGGAATTCACAGAGATCTGCCTGGCTTTGCTTCCAGCACAAGGACCAAAGGTGTGCACCACTGTCACTCTGCCCTGATGAGATTTTCTGAAGAGGTACTTGGGGCCCTTCATTTTGGCAATCACAGTGTTGAGAAAATGAATCCCAAGAAATGGGACTTTCCCAAAACATCTGTTTTCCCTGACTGACATAGTACTATGTAGACCATGCTGGCCTCAAACTCAAAGAGATCTGACTCCTTCTGTATGTTGGGAAGAAAGGCATGCACCACCATACTGGTTCTCATTTTGTCCACACTAAATCTGATCCACATAGTTCATTCAGAAGGTATCATTTCATATAGACCATTCTTTAAATTCTTGCAGGGGACTAGGCTACAGAGGACATTGGAGCTCTGTGAGTTTGAGGCTTAGCCTGGTCTACATAATGAGTTCCAGGTGAGTCAGTTCTATGTACGAGTCCATGAGAAGTGCAGACATTAAGACAGAAGTACATAAAAACAAAATAAAGAGCAATAGAATATCACCAGAACCTAGCCCTTCTCCAACAGCTAGACCTGAACATCTCAGAATGGAAGAAGCAGAAGAAAATGACTTTATAAGTAACATCATGAAGAGTATAGAGCCTAATATGGAAGAAATCAAAAATAAAGTGGAGTAACAGACAAACAAAAAATGGGAAGAACAGTATAAAAAACTAGAGGAAAGGACAATTAAAGCAGAAGAAAACAATAAGCCCTTGAAAGAAAATCATGAAAAAGCAATGAAACAGATGAGGGAAACAGTCCAAGACCTGAAGAGGTAAATAGAAAAATGAAGAAGACACTAGCAGAAGGAAGGCTGGAAATAGAAAATCTGGGTAAATGAACAGGAACTTCAGAGGCAAATACAAACAACAGAATGCAAGAGATGGAAGAGAGGATCTCTAGTGTTGAAGATACAGTAGAAAAAATAGATTCATCAGTCAAAGAAAGCACTAAAGACAACAAAGTCATGACCCAAAATGTCCAAGAAATTTGGGACACCATGAAAAGACGAAATCTACAAATAATAGGGATAGAGGAAGGAGAAGAATACCAATTCAAAGGCACAGAACATATATATATATATATATATATATTATATATATTATATATATATATAGTATTTTAAATTTATACATCAGCCATGGGTTCCCCTGTCCTCTCCCCTCCTGCCTCACCTCCACCTTCCCCCCAGTCCCTACCCTCCATGCCCATGTCTTCCAGGACCAAGACACCCCTGGCGATTCATTTAACCTGGTGGATTCAGTACAGGCAGGTCCTGTCCCCTCCTTCCAGACTGAGCATGTGTCCCTGTGTAAGCTCAAGGTTCCAAACAGCCAGCTCATGCACTAAGGACAGGTCCTGGTCCCACAGACTGGGTGCCTCCCAAACAGATCAAGCTATTCAATTGTCTCACTTATCCAGAGGGCCTGATCCAGCTGGGGGCTCCTCATCCATTGGTTCATAATTCATGTGCTTCCATTCAATTGGCTATTTATCCCTGTGCCTCTCCAATCTTAGTCTCAACAATTCAAACTCTTACAGTCCCTCCTCTTTCATGACAATTGGACTCCTGGAGCTCCAACTGGAGCCTGGCTGAGGATCTCTGCATCCACTTCCATCACTTATTGGATGAGAGTTCCAGGAAGACACTTAGGGTGTTTGGCCATCTGATCACCAGACAAGGTCAGATCAGGCTTTCTCTCAATCATTGCCAGCAGTCTACAGAGGATGTATCATTGTGGATTTCTGGGGATCTCTTGAGCACTCTCCTATTCCAGTTCTCATGTGGTCTTCATTTATCATGGCCTGTTATTCCTTGTTCTCCCTTTCTGTTCTTGATCCAGCTGGGATCAACTGCTCCCCTAAGCTTCCTTTCCCACAAATCTTGCACTTCATTACTCCCACTGTCATCCAGGTTGTTCAGGAAGATCTCATCCATTTCTCTGTCATTTGGTGATCCCTGTGTCTTTCCTAGGGTCCCGTTTTCTAGGTAGCCTCCATGGAGTTGTGTAGCAGTCTAGTCATCTATGTTTTACATCTAGTATCATACTATGAGAGAGATCCATCCATTTGCCTGCAAACTTCATGATGTCATTGTTTTTTCTCTGCTGAGTAGTACTCCATTTTGTATATGTACCCTATTTTCTTTATCCATTCTTCAGTTGAAGGGCATCTAGGTTGTTTCCAGGTTCTGGCTATTACAAACAAAGCTGATATGAACATAGCCGTGCAAATTCCCTTGTGGTATGATTGAGCATTCCTTGGGTATATGGATGAGTGGTACAGCTGGGTCTTGGTGGAGATGGGCTCCCAATTTTCTAAGGAGGCGCCATATTGATTTCCAAAGTGGCTGTACAAGCTTGCATTCCCACCAGCATTGGAGGAGAGTTCCCCTTGCTCCACATCCTCTCCAGCATAAGCTGTCTTCTGTGTTTTTGATCTTAGCCACTCTGACAGGTGTAAGGTGGTATCTCAGAGTGATTTTGATTTGCATTTCCCAGATAATTAGGGATGTTGAGCAATTCCTTAAATGTCTTTCAGCCATTTGAACTTCTTCTGTTGAGAATTCTCTGTTTAGTTCTATAGCCCATTTCTTAATTGGACTGTTGGGCATTTTGATGTCTAATTTCTTGAGTTCTTTATATATTCTTGATATCAGCCCTCTGTCAGATGTGGGGTTGGTGAAGACCTTAACCATTCTGTAGGCTGTTGCTTTGTCTTGTTTACTGTGTCCTTTGCTCTACAAAAGCTTCTCAGTTTCAACAGGTCCCATTGCTTGATTGTTTCTCTCAGTGTCTGTGCTACTGGTGTTATATTTAGAAAGTGATCTCCAGTGCCAATGCATTCAAGAGTACTTCCTACTTTCTCTTCTATGAGGTTCAGAGTAACTGGATTTATGTTGAGGTCTTTGATCCACTTGGACTTAAGTTTTGTGCACGGTGACAGATATGGAGCTATTTGCAGCCTTCTACACATTGACATCCAGTTATGCCAGCACCATTTGTTGAAGATGCTTTCTGTTTTCCATTGTACATTTTTGCCTTATTTGTCAAAAATTATATGTTCATAGGTATGCAGGTTAAGTTCAGGGTCTTCAATTTGATTCCATTGGTCCACATATTGGTTTTTATGCTAGTACAAAGCTGTTTTTACTACCATACCTCTATAGTCAAGCTTAAGGTTGGTGATTGTTATGCCTCCAGATGTTTTATTGTACAGGATTCTTTTGGCTATCCTGGGTTTTTTGTTTTTCCATATGAAGTTGAGTATTATTCTTTTTTGTTTTGACTATACACTCACACACGCACACACACACACCATCAACTGTGATGAAGACACACTGTTTTATGTAGAAATGTAACTGTTTGTGTAAAAATGAAACTGTTTATGGGAGGAATAGAGATGTTGGTTTGTATTTTTTGCCCATGCTCTGGATGAATCTTCAAAAGGTATAAAGTAATGGGGATTTGTAATATTCCTCAGTTTATTTAATTAAAATAAATGTACTGTTGAGTAGAAGTTGGGATAAAGTATTTTCTCCTGGACTAGAGTAATTTAAATGCCAAAACACTTTCTTGTTCTTTGTATGAATAATGTTAGTCTGTATTAATATCCCCTATGTTTTTTTAGCAAGAATGCACAAAGCTCTGTTGGAGGATTGGTAAATTTTGTGAAGTATGAATAGCTCCATTAAGAGTTTAAATTGGATATAAGTTTGTGAGAATTGTATTTGTATATACTAATATTCATACTAGAATTATTAGGTCAACCTGTTAATGTGAATGGTGATGCTAAGGAGTCCTTGGATTTGATGTAGTTGCATGAGGGATTTATTGATTTTTAAAAAGTGCTTTATGTAGCTAAAACTGCTGAATACAACCTGGACCTATTGAAAACAGCCATTATATCTTGATCCTCCTCTCCTCCTTTATTGGGAGGTATAGCAGTCATAAAGGAACAGGTGTATTGCTGTGATTATTGGAGCTACTTAGAAGCTCTTAGGGAAAGCTGCCTAGAGTCAAGGTCTGCACCCTCACTTAAGATCTTGATATTACTAAGAAGGGGGAATTTGTGGTATCCCACTGAAGCTCCCCTGGTAAGACCTTACTCAATGTCAGAGAATTTGAGCTTGATTTACCCAGTAGGGCTATAGAATGAGATGTTTTGCCCACAGGCTAAGTGACCAGGTATTTTGAAGGGTCTATACTTGGCTGTACTTTGCGCTTTGTTCTTGAAAGTGGTAGGATTTTACCTCTTCCCTCTGTTCATTATTAAAAAAGCCGATTATAATAAATCTTGAGGAGACATGGTATTCACCCTGAGCCAACCCACAGCTATTCTATATCTCTGTCTTTCTCTGCATCTCAGCCAATATTTCTATTTACTATTTCCTCATTGTGCTCACCTCTCCCAAGAATCTTTCCACAGAGTGGAGCAATCCTCCCACATTGGTGGAGACAAATGATGACTTCAAGTGCATGGAGTTGCTGGTGGGTGTGAGCTGCCTCTGTGGAATGCTGGGAACTGACTTCATTCCTCTGTAAAAACATCAAGTGTTCACAAATGCTCTACACTTCTTGTTTCATTTATACAGTGTGTGTGTGTGTGTGTGTGTGTGTGTGTGTGTGTGTGTGTGCGTTCTGTTTTGTCTGTCTGTATGTATTTACCACTTGAGTGCCTTGTGCAAATGGAGGCCAGAATAAGGCACTGGACATCCTGGGATGGACTTATAGATGGTTGTGACTGCTGTGTAGATAATGGAATTTGAATCCAAGTCCTTGGAAGAACAGACACTACTATGAGCTCTTCTTCTACCATCTCCAGCCCTTGTTCTGCCTGACTGCCACCTCACGGGGATCTGACGTTCTCTTCTGGCCTTAAATACATCCACATGAAGAATATCCAAGGCTCACTGGCAAAAATAAAGAGAAACCCTGGGCTTTTTTAATCCCAGGGAACTAGAGGAATGGGTAAATTAAAATTACCTACATGTAGGTTATAATGCCTATGAGCCCTTTGTTACAAATTTTAAGCTAAATTATTTGTACAGATATTTTTTTGAGACAGGGGTTCTCTGTGTAAGAGTCAGGAGACTTTCCAAACTTTTCAACCATACCCAATAAACATATAAATCTTGAGATAAGCAGTATATTGATTTGGGAGATAACTCTATGTCCTTTGTGCTAATTTAAACATAACACCAGTTAATATGGAGCCATACTGTTTTTCAGGATACCCATTTTGGATGGGGATGTGAAAACTGGAGATCCAAATATATACATTATGATCAGAAAACTCTGATTCTTCTAAATCCATGCAACAAACTCTCATCCAAATGTAAATAAACAGCAAAGTTAGTTTAAATACTTAATGGCTGAGAATGAAAACTACAAGTATCCCAAGTGACTTGTGGTGACAGTGCACGTCTGCTCTCACTGGTGCCTCTGCTCTGCTCTGTCCCTCTGACGTGGGTGCTGATAAATGAAATTGTGGTCAAATTCTAGTCTCTCATTGAAATGCAACAGTTAGGAAGATGAGCCTGAGTGGTCACCTCTGGTGCCGGGCTTTTCAATGGCAGATTTCAGATCCAGATATACAGACCTGCAATGGGCAGATGGTAAAGATTAAGGAGTACAAAAGTGAACATATGAAAGTTGATGATACTGCTCAGTGATTAAACATCCAGTAAGCACAAGATCCTAAACTCAATCCCTAGAAATACACACAAACAATTCTGAACCTTGTGACTGAATAGACACCTAAAGCCAGAGATACACTGACACTAACACTAACACACACACAAACACACCATGGATCTTAGCACTGGAGAGTGAGGAAGATCTGTGACTTGGAGGTTAGCCAGGTCTACATAGCCAGTAAAAAAAAGCAACATAATAGGATAGCTACACAATAAACTCAACCCGACAATTATTTTCAATTTTATGTGTGTGTGTGTTTTCTGCCTCTCTGTACATCAATTACATGCAGTGCTCAAGGGAGACACACACAAGAGGGTGTCAGGTACTGTGGAACCATAGCCATAGAGGGTTGAATGCCACCATTTTCTTAAGGTGCTGGGACATTAAAATCTCTCTGGCCCCCGAACTTAGAATTCCTAAAGGAAACTGAAGAATCTAAGGTAGAAAAGTAAGGAAAGCTTAAAGGAACTGACACATTTATCCTCAGGGAGACCTGAAGCAGAGAGGAGAGTGAAGTCTTGGGATCCATAGGTCTACTACTGAAGATGGAAAAACAGGTGTGATGCATCACCACACCCTACTGCCCAAAATATCTTAAGATTAGCAGAGCTCAGCCTAGTGTGGTGGCACATGCCTTTAATCGCAGTAAACTCTCAAGGTAAACCACGTGGTTCTCTATGAGTTTGAGTCCAGCCTGGTCTACAAAGTGAGATCCAGGACAGACACCAAAACTACACAAGGAAACTCATCAAAATGAGTCTCTCTCAGGACAGGAAAACTGCTTAGAAACTTTTATTTGTTTTTGTTTCTCAAGACAGGGTCTCTCTCTCTCTCTCTCTCTCTCTCTCTCTCTCTCTCTCTCTCTCTTTCTCTCTCTGACTCTGTCTCTCTCCCTCCTTCTCTCTTATTCTCTTTATCTTTCTATTATACTTGACTGTTATCAATTCATGTACACCTGCACAGCTGCACACCAGGAAAGAGCACTAGATATATTTTCAGATGGTTGAGAGCCAACATGTGGTTGCTGAGAGTTGAAATTAGGACCTCTGAGAGAGATTCCAGTGCTCTAAATCTCTGAGCAATGTCACTAAATCTAGGAACAGGTTTTCTGTGTAGCCCAGATTGTCCTTTAAGTTCGTCTGTAGATGATGATGGCCTTGAATCAGAGATTTGCCTGGTCTGCACCCTAGAATTGTGAATAAAGGTTTGAAAAACCACCACCTTCCCTTCCTTTGCTGTTCTTATTCCTCAAAGTATAACTTCTTTTATAATAAGATACGCACTCATATTTAGACACACACACACACACACACACACACACACACACACACACATATATGTTAGTATTTACATGAACATGGTTCAGGCAACAGGATATCTACTGATGGAGGTGAAAATACATACATATCTGAACAAGGGAGTGATATTGATTAGTGAAATAGTATTTGTGGGATTTTATGTCTGTTTTCATTATTTATTTATCTCTTTATTTTTAAAGAAAGAATCTGACTCTACAACCATGGCTGGCATCAAATTTGAAGACTTCCACCTGCCTTTCTCTGTCTTATGATTGCTGGTATTAATTTGCACCGTCATTGGCCAGCCCTTAAAAATTTTTAATGTTGATTCATATTCTTTTTCTCACGCTCATGTTAATTTTTCCTTTTCTTCTCTCTTGGTTCATTGAGACACAGTATTTGTGAGTATCATCGATTCCAAAGAACTCACTAGATTGACCAGACTGACCTTGAACTGGAGGCAGTTCTTCTATCTGCCTAGTTAGTGCTGGATTTACAGGTATGTATGAGCATGCCAAAGCCTTTGGCATTTTACCACTTTCATGTTTCTTTTTCCTCTTTGGGTTCTGTAGTGCAAACTGACCCTCAGTAATCCCAAGACCTAAGGAAAATACTAACAACTAAGTACAAGAGCCATTTAGAACCCCAAATAGACATGATCAATAAAGAACTTTCTTACAGTGCAATATAGTTCGGATTCTAAGACCATGGAGGAATGAATCAGGAGTAAATACATCAATTTATTCATTCCAGGTCATCGTCCATGGCCTGGTGTCTCACATAAGTAATGTCGGTCCTCACACATTAAATAACCTAGGGTAGAAAATCATGGACATGCCTAGAGGTTTATCTCTGTTATGCTCAGAGACTGGTCTCCTACTTGATCCTAGATTGGCAATCTTAATCATCCAAAATCTATGGCTCATCAACTTGACACCCAAACACAATTCTTTGAATCTATAATTTCCTTCTCTTGTTTTCATGTGTTCTAAGACTTAATTATACAAAATGCATTCAGTCCAATTGCAAAAGACCTGCAGTCATTAACTATACCAATACTATCTAAAAGCCCAAAACTCAAGCTAAAAAGATGTCTCTGCAGGTGAAGGTACTTGCCACCAAGCCTGTGGCCCTGAGTTCCATCCCTGGGACCCATGTGATGGAGTTAGAGAAACACCTCTTGTAAGTGGTCCAATGATGACAACACCCATGTGTGTTTGACACACACACACACACACACACACACACACACACACACACACACCAAGTAAAAGGAATAAGAATGAGTCCAAAGTCCACTCAAACACTGAGACTCTAGGCAGTTCTTACATTGGTAGCTCCTGGTAAAGTAACATAGTTCTACTAGATGGTGGTGGTATAAGCCTTTAATCCCAGCACTCAGCACCTGGGGCACAGGCAAGCAGGTCTCTAAATTCAAGGCCAGCCTGTCTAGATAGTGATTTCCAGGAGACTCAGGGCTACTTAGAGAAACACTTTCTCCAAAAAAGAAAACCATACAAGTGACATTTTTCTGACATATACCCACACCAAAGAATATACATTCCAAATTCTGAAATGTAAAATGAAAGGATAATAATTAATTATCCACAAAAGAAGCACTGAAATCCAGCAGGGCAGAGACAAAATCATGTAGACAACACAACTCCACACATAAATTAAAATTTAAAAATTAAAAATCATTTCTAAAATCAAATGAAAACAAAAATATATCTGGACCTAGGGTTCAGGCCTATAATTTCAACTACTTGTGAGGCTGAGGCAAGAAGCTCCAAACTTCCAAAGCAAGTGGGCAAAGGCAGAGGCCGACTCCAAATTGGGGGAGGGTAAGAAAGCTTCCTTTTCAGTGGTATTGATGACTGCTGACACACAACTAAAAATAAGAAACATAGAATACTTCTAATGCAACCACTCCCCCACCCTCTTCCCCTGATCTGAAATCAGATTAGAAAGGACGGTAGAATTTTAGTGAGTTACTTCCAACCTAATCCCTGTGCCTCTTGGTATCTTAATATGGGTGCAGCATGATCACATGATCTATGTGCAGGTGGGGAATAGCTACTTAAAACCACATGTGCTTGTGCATGGGTGGAGGGGTTATCTATAAAAAAACAGTTCCAACTTATCCCTTCCCATTCTTCCTTCACATAATTTCCCATAGGTCTAAGCACACCCTTCTGTCTCCTCCCCCTACGAAAAGCTTTTTAAACAGGGTTTCACTGTGGAGTTTTGCCCCTTTCCTGGAACACACTTTGTAGCCCAGGAAGGAGTGGAACTCATAGTCCTCCTGGAATGGTGGGATTAACGTCTTGTGCCTCCACCTCCAGGCTAATAAACTGTTATGAGTACAGCAGGCAGTCTAAGATTGTGGCCCTTTCCCTAAGATGGAGCCTGTAAAGTTAAGTCTAAACCTTCCCAGAAAAGAGAGCAATTTCTGGGAACCTATCTTTCAAACAGTCTGGAATCCCATTGAAACAGTTAACTGTGTCATTTGTGTCTGTTGAGAAAGGAGCCCTAGTTGCTGAAGGCACACAAGTGGTACATACACATATACATGCAGGCAAAACAGAAAACACACACACACACACACACACACACACACACACACACACACACACAATGTATAAATGAAAAAGGAGGTGGAGAGATGTCTCAGCATTTAGCAACACTTGATGTTCTTCCAGAGGAATAAAGTCAGTTCCCAACACTCAATTGAGGCAGCACACACCCACCAGCAACTCCTTGGCCCTTGAAGTCAACATTTGGCTCCACCAATGTGGAAGGTTAGCTCCACTCTGTGGTAAGATTCTTGGAAGAGGTGAGCACAATGAGGAAATAGTAGATAGAAATATTGGCTGAGATGCAGAGAAAGACATAGATACAGAATAGCTGTGGGTGGGCCCAGGGTGAATACCATGTCTCCTCAAGATTTATTATAATGGGTTCTTTTTTACCGTACAAAGGGGAGAGTCAAAATGCTACCACATCAAGGTCAAAGCGCAATGTACAAACAAGTTTAGACCCTTCAAAATACCTGGTCACCTAGCCTGTGAGCAAATCATCTTATTCTACAGCCCTGCTGGATAAAGCAAGCTCAGATTGTCTGACATTGAGTAAGGTCTTTCAGGGGAGTTTGGTGGGACCCCACAAATTCCCCCTTCTTAGTAATATAAAGATCTTAAGTGAGGGTGCAGACCTTGTCTCTAGGCAGCTTTCCCTAAGAGCTTATAAGTAGCTGGAATAATCACAGCGATACACCTGTCCCTTTATGGCTGCTATACCTCCAAATAAAGGAGTAGAGGATGATCAAGATAGAATGGCTCTTTTTAATAGGTCCTGGATGTTCATTGCAGTTTTAGCTGCTTCAAGCACTTTTTAAAAATCAATAAACCCCTGATGCAACTACAGCAAATCTTAGGACTCCTTAGCATGACCATTCACTTTAACAGGTGACATCATAATTCTAGTATGAATATTACTATACGCAAATAAATTTCTCACAAACTTACATCCAACAGTAAAACCCTAATAGTAATATTTACACTTCACACTTCAGAAAATTGACCAAACATGCAACAGAACTTTTTGCATTTCTTGCAAAAAAAACATAGGAGACATTAATACAGGCTATCATTATCCATACAAAGAATAAGAAAGTGATTTGGCATTTGAGCTGCTCTAAGGGATTTGTTATATTCCTCAATCTATTTAATTTTTAAAAATGTACTGATGAGTAGATGTTGTGACAAAATTTTGCTCC
>NW_023413282.1:0-13739 GCF_903995425.1 Onychomys torridus
TGACCATTAGTAACAATGTTTTGTGGTTAGGTTGCTTGGTTGGGTTGCTTGGCAACTCACAGTCCCCTGATCTTTTCCCAAAGAAAGTTTCCTGGTCTGCTTACTATAAAACCCACCTGAGAAAAATAAAATTTTGTAGCTTGATCAGAATACTGTCTTTCTGTCAGTTCTTTGTCTCTTGTCCCTTTCATTTGCCATTCCCCCTTCTAGGGTCTCTGCTGAAGATCCCGTTCACTGGGACTCTTTTATTTTCAAAAAGGACGGTTTTAACTTTAACATAGTAAAATTACATATAACAAAACAATTATCGGGCAAGAATTACAGTTACAATATTAAAGAAGATATCCTATCTATCCTATAGGGTCTCTGCTGAAGATCCTGCTGGCTGGGACAACTGGCACCCAGCGTGAAGTTCGAGGATGTGGAGGAGTGGGGAACATTGTCACACACCAGGGCAGGCCTGCCTAAGAGTTGGACCACCATGGAAGACGGCTCCATGAGCGAAGGTCGGTGATCACCAAGGAAATGCCCAGCTGTGAGACAGATCCGGAGGAATTGCAACGTGATGATGCAAGGAAAGTTTACCATGGGACAAGCATTTAGTAAACAGGATTTGTTTATTTCAGGACTGAAACAGTCTCTCAAGACATGAGGAAACAAGGTTAAAAAGAAAGACTTAAAAAAATTTCTTGATTATATTGGAGATGTCTGTCCTTGGTTTCTCCAAGAAGGAACCATAGAATGAGATGGGTTGGTGACTGTTTAAATGATTTTTACCAGACCTTTGGTCCTGAAATTTCCCCATTCAAACCTTTTCTTACTGGAATTTAATTAATGATGTCTTAAAAACCTATAATCATTCTCCTGATATTTAAAAATTAATTAAGGAGGGAGAAAAAGCCCTTAGAGAGTCCTCCCATCCACCCTCTGTCATTCTGTCAGTATTAATATTCCTGGACCCCCTACATCTAGTCTTCTGGCAACAAATAACCATCAGAGAAGAAAAAGGGGGAATCCCCTACTCTGGGTCCACCTACCTACCTCTCCCTCAAAGGTGATGGCCACTTACTCCTCTTTAATGGCCAAGCTAATTATTAAGGACAGAGAAACAAGTCGCTAATACTTTGGAAAAGATCTTGACTCCATAGTCCTCCCTTATACGTGAGAACAATTAGATTGGCTGCTTCAAACAAATGATGAACGGCCCATTGCCTGCTCCTCCTTCCTTGGTACTATCAATAACCCTTATCCTAGTGATTCCTTGTTACAGTTTGCCAGAATTCATCCCTTTATTTTCCCCAAATTAACTGCCTCACAACCTATATGGGAGGCTCCCGATATTTACAGATGGCTCAGCCAATGGGATTGCCGTCTATGTTGTTGATAGAAAGGCTACCTCTTGCCTCTCCTCATATTCCTCACCACAGCTTGTTGAACTTTATGCAGTCATTCAAGTGTTTCAACTATTTCATTCTCAATCCTTTAATTTGTGTACTGATAGTGCTTATGTTGCACGTTCTGTTCCCTTTTTGGAAACTGTTCTCTTTATTAAACCCTCTATCAATGCAGCTCCACTTTTTCTTCAGCTGCGCTCCTTGATTATGGCTAGGCAGTGCCCCTTTTTTATTGGTCATCTACGGGCCCATTTAAAATTGCTTGGTCCTCTATCTGAAGGAAATGCCTTGGCTGATGCAGCCACACAATTAGCTTTTCCTGTTCTTGCAGGATCCCTTTCCCAGGCTGCCCAAGCACACTCTCTTTACCATTTAAATGCTCTTTCTTTGTTTGTTGTTTAAGCTTACCCGAGAACAGGCCCGGGAAATTGTTAAAATTGCACTGACTGTGCCATCTTCCTCCCGCTTCAACATCTGGGACTTGACTCCCAGGCTTGGTTCCCAGTGAACTTTGGCAAATGGATGTTACTCATTTAATTGAATTTGGCAAACTTAAATACATACATGTTACAGTTGACACCGTTAGTGGTTTTATATTTGCCTCTCTCCACGCCAGAGAGGCCTCCAAAAATGTTATTTCTCATATTTTACAATGCTTTTCTGTCCTAGGAAGGCCTAAAGTTATAAAAGCTGATAATGGCCCAGGATATACTGGAAAAATGTCAATCTTTTTGCTAACAACTTCAGATTAAACATGTCACTGGCATTCCTTACAACTCCCAGGTTCAGGGCATCGTTGAACGTGCTCATCAGACTGTAAAATCCATGCTTCATAAATTAAAGAGGGAAAGCCTGTATGATACACAAGGCAACCCTCAAAATATTTTACATTTTGTTGTTAATTTCCTTACCTTGGACAAGAATGAAAGCTCTGCAGCAGATTGCTTTTGGCATCCACAAACTCAAAGCCACCAAGCATTGGTCATGTGGTGAGTCCCCTTAACTACCCAGTGGAAAGGGCCTGACCCAGTCCTGATCTGGGGTCAAGGGTCAGCATGCATCTATGACCAAACAGAGGGAGGCCCTCGTTGGCTTCCCGAGAGATTAGTTATACAAGTCAACTCTTACCCATCCCAGGGAAAAGGATAGCCCCTGAGGTTGTTTCCCTTTCCTTCTCCTTCTTTACAGATGCTGATGAAGAAAGGAGTGGGAGAATTTCCCTGGATATTCTGGATCTTGCTGCTGCCTGCACCTTCTTATCAGGACCAGAGACCGGTCGACACATCCCCATTTGCATGGCGCTTTTATTTGACTGAAAATTATACTAATTATGCTAAAACACAGACCTTTGGCCACCTCTTGGCTACTGTTGATTGCCCCTTGCAAGGATGCCAAAATTCCATTTTACTCAACTTTACTGATTTCCATAATCACCCCGGCAAGGTGGCTCCTGCTGTCTGTTTTTTGTATGATCAGACTGTTCACAATTGCAAAACTTATTTGAAGGAGAAAAGCATAGGATGCCCCTATTCTTACTGCAAAATTCATGATGCCATTCCTCCTGCTAAGGGACAGGTAATTGGGAGAGAATGGAATAATCCTAAATTTTATAAGACATCTACAGGATATTCCCTAGTGGTTTGGGACCCGTGAGACTTACGATGGACTAGTCCAGTAGAAGGAGCCATGTATATAGCCTGAACAGCCACATGGTCTAGTTCCAGACTTTACATTTGGCACTCTTATGTACAAGTACAATCTATGGTCCATCATAATATCCTTATACAAGAAAAAATTTAATGACGCAACTATCATCCCCCTCCTCTCCATTTTCTTGGGTTTCCCTCCTTTGAGAAGGCCTTATGTTTGCCAATGTTACTGGCATTGGGAATCTCTCACTGTGCTTCTTATGCGCGGCCTTGGGATGTCTTCCCCTGATAGCAGTACCCCTATCATGGGTCCTTAATTGCACCACCACTGATAATTCCCATGGCTTCCACCCCCCCACCCCTGAAGTACCCTTGTTTCTTGACCCAGGCCGCTCCAAGTTTGGTTTTTGCTTTCCAGTATTTCCCTTCCCTTTTGCAACCAGACTGTATTACCCAATCATCCTTTTGCCCTCCCCCTGGATTTTTCTTTTGGTACAATGGCACTCTCTCAAAAAATTTGACTGTCTCTATCCCACAGGACATGCTCTGCCTACCTGTCACTCTGGTCCCACAACTTATGCTCAGGACCCCTGTGGAGTTCTTGGGATGGGACACCCCCCTGCCCAAATGAAAAAGAGCTGCCTTCTTGCCCCTTGTGGCTGGAATTTCCCGCAGCACCTTTCTGGTCTCTGCAGGCTGGGCGGGAGGAGTTCTGGGTCATTCCCTCATAACAATGGCTCACCTATCTGAGCAACTTCAGGTAGCAATTGAGGCTTCTGCAGCATCCTTGTCCTCCCTCCAGGGGCAGTTAACCTCCCTTGCACAGGTTGCCCTACAAAACTGATGGGCCTTGGACCTGCTGACAGCAGAAAAGAGTGGAACATGCCTTTTTCTGCAGGAAGAATGTTGTTATTATATTAATGAGTCTGGGATGGTAGAGACCCAGATAAATAACCTACATAAACTTAGCCTAGAGCTACACAAGCAGCAATTCTCTGCCGCAGCAGACAACTGGTGGAGATCATCCCTGTTCTCCCTTCTAAGGCCTCTTGCAGGACCAGTAGTCAGCCTTTTGTTATTTGTAACTTTGAGTCTCTTTATAATTCGCAGATTAATCCAATTAATCAAAAAACAAATGGACTCTCTGCCATCAAAACATATAAAGGTTCAGTACTATCAGCTCAAAATGCTGGATCGAGGATGTGATCCCTATGGTATTTTTCAGTCCTCTTCTCCTTTAGGAGCAGCATGAAGTCCAAACCTATGCTTATTGGCATCAGCCGGTATGGACACCACTGGGTACAAGGCCAAGAACTGCAGGGGAAGGCTGGTTTAATAGCTCTTGATTCGTATTCCCTGAGAGACAAACCCAAATTGCATAGAGGTTGGTATCTAGAGGCACCAAAATGCCTAAGCCCTCTCCTCCCCAAAAGGTACCCTTTTTCTCAAGCCCAGGGTGGCTCTAGGAGGAGTCAGGTCAATGTCTCCCCCAGCTGGTTAAGGTCCACCACCAGTCAGGTGGGCACACTCCCTCATAAAATAAAATAAAGGGAGGAGATGCCAAGGACAATTTTAAGAGCCATGCCATATTGCCTGCCTGAGTTAAGTTTCTGTTGTCCAGTATTGAGCCACTAACAAGAAACTTTTGACATCCCTGGACAATTTCTGAGTTATTAGAAAATAACTTAACATTTCCTTATCTTTCTGTTACAGTGACCATTAGTAACAATGTTTTGTGGTTAGGTTGCTCAGTTGGGTTGCTTGGCAACCCTGATCTTTTTCCCAAAGAAAATTTCCTGGTCTGCTTACTATAAAACCCACCTGAGAAAAATAAAATTTTGCAGCTTGATCAGAATACTGTTTTTCTGTCAATTCTTTGTGTCTCTTGTCCCTTTCATTTGCCATTCCCCCTTCTAGGGTCTCTGCTGAAGATCCCGCTCATTGGGACACTTTTTTATTTTCAAAAAGGATGGTTTTAACTTTAACATAGTAAAATTACATATAACAAAACAATTATCAGGCAAGAATTACAGTTACAATATTAAAGAAGATATCCTATCTATCCAATATTTGTGAGTCTAAGGTTTCATATCTAACTTACCTTTTATCATAACTAAGGAAAATTATGACTATATAGTCTTCAACTACATCAAAGATCACAGAAGGATATAATATTACCTGAGAAACAGGAGAAGGACGCAAGCAACTTTCAGGAGTCTTGCGAGAGTAGACAGAGATAGCTGGCAGCCTGGACAGTCATCCAAAGTTCTTTTGTAAAGTTGGGGCATCTGTCTTCAGCCCACAGAGCTAGAGTCTCTCAGTTACTTTTCTCTGTGTCCTATAGAATGTCTGGCAGTCTCCTCTGTGAAGCAGGAACTTGAAGGACCATTTTGCCTAGCAAAGTCCAGTGGTCACCTTCCTATGAGTCTGCATGTGGATCAAGCAGTCTAGGCAAGAACAGTTTCTTTCCCAAATGGCTATTTTTGCCAAGAAGAAGATAAACTCCATATAAAGTCTCTTCGATGCCCATCCTTCCTTCTCTCTGAAGTAAATTGGTGATGCCAGGAGCAGGCATGTCTCATTGTCCAGAAAGTCTAAATTTTTAAAAACATTTTAAATGCCACATTTTTTAGGTCTTTGAAGTGTTTGAACATTACCTACCTAATTGAATTATATCTATGTATACCTAGAAAACAACGTGACTATAAGTTTGACTTTCGTAGAAGACTAATTGTTCCATTACAATTTAAGTGAGTTGTATAAACATAATACCTCAAACAAGAGTAAAAGTACACATACAGTATAACAAAATTAACTTTAAATTTGTATCAATTAACTAAAATTCATAACAATGTACAACATTTCATACAAGTTGTTGCTCTTTGAAAGTAGGTTCATTAATCTATCCTTCTATCCTATCATGTCTATACTATCCCCTTTTTTTTTCTTTAGAAAGAGATCACATTTAAAATCAACCTGATTTAAATAAAAATGTTGGTTTTTCTCTGTCCCACACAGAGGGCTCTTCTGATATGGGACATAAGAATCTCTTAACCTTTTCCTTTAGTAATATGCTTGACTTTAGAGAAGGAGTGAGCCAATTCCATCTCCAAAGCCAGCTTGGTCTATTTGGGAATTTGGGAGTAGCTTCTCTTATTACTTCCTGCTGGAGGGGGTGCTGTATCTTATGGGGACACAGAGAAAATTTTAGAATTATGGAGTAGTGTGTGAGGGTGTATCATCTGAGCCAGTTGACTTGAAACCATTCTGGATGTTGGATCATCTGGGCCATGGTGTCATCGGAGACCTTTCAGGGAGTCTTGGCTGGTCAAACCTGATGTATCTTAATTTGGAACAAATCCACAGCTTCTGGCTTTCTGTGGAAACAAAAGCAGAGCCTCCTTTCCAAAGCAACATATCCTTACATCTAAATTTAAAGTCAAGGTACCTTTAAAATATACATATTGGCTTAACTCAACAGCCTTTATGATCAGATGTTTTTCTGTAGTTAAAAATCCCAAACACAACACAATCCAGATTCTCTGTATAATATCCATCTTTATGTGGCTTATTTTTTATACTACCTTTACTGTCTCTTTAAAGACTTTATTTTTTAAAAACTATTTCTTTATATAACTGTATATATTCATTTTTTTCTCTCTTCCAAGCCTACATACATTTTTACACACATTGTAATGCATTTAAAGTCTTGTTTCATCTAAATCTGTCTTATTGTGAATCCATTGTTTTAAACTGCAGCATTACAAGGGCTAAAATAGCAGCTTTGGCTGGTGGCTCTGCCCACCTCACCTTCCCAACATGGCAGTGGTACATTTACCGCCAGCTCTGGGAGTCATCAACTCTTAGAAACAGTGGTTCTATGCTTCTATCAAAGCATGGTGTAGCCCAGAAACCTTTTTTTTTTTTTTTAAATTAAATTAAATTTTATTTTATTTTATTTTTGTATTAGCAAAGACTAAATCCAACACACAGCATAGTATGCAGCTTGGAAACACCTCTGTGTAACATAGATTAGGTCAAGCCTGCACACCACAAACCTGCCATAGAGTAGCTCAAACCCACAGGCTGCCGCTAACTTGAGAGAGACAACTAGGAAGCTGTTTATAGCTCCATTTTAGAATCTTTTTTTCCTCAGGTTTTAGGTGGAAACTCTTGCCAACCCATTGGGTGTCATTTGTTTCTCTCCCTAGCTCCTGCCAAGCCCCAGCAGCCCCACATCCTACTTATAAAATAAACATACAAATTCTTATATTATTTAAACTGTTTGGCCTAATGGCTAAGGCTTCTAGCTATCTAGTTCTTACATCTTAAATTAACCCATTTCTATAAATCTATACCTTGCCACATGACTCGTGGCTTACCAGTATCTTACTTGTTGGTACTCAAGGCGGCAGCTGACAGCTTCCTGTTCTCAGAATTCTCTTCTCTGCTAGTCCCACCTATACTTCCTGCCTAGCTACTGGTCAATTAGTGTTTCATTTATCAATCAATCATTCATGGCACCCCATAGTCTATCAATAGTCTCAATAATGTTTAAAAGTCCAAAGTTCAAAGTTTCTTCTGATATTCATGCAATCTCTTAACTGTAACCACTTGTAAAATTAACAATCAGAAACATCACATACTTTCAACATATAATGATATGGGATATCCATTACTGTTCAAAAACACAGGGAAGGGAGCATAGCAAGGAAATACTGGACCAAAGCAAGACCAAAAACCAACTAGGAAAATTCCAAACTCTGAAGCTTTGTGTCTGATGTCAAAATGTTGGAAGAATCCCTTAACATCTCAGAGCTCAAGTATGTCTCCCATAGTTAACATTTGGGTACTAGAAGAGCTTTATGTCATTTAGAGACCAAATGTCTCCAAGGTCAGTAAAGTTACAATCTGGTGTCATAATAGAATCACAGGGGAAGTTAAGAACTGATTCCATGGCAAACTGGGCCTGCAATTATTAGAAAAATCTCCATGACAACCATGATGCCAGAAAGCAAGAGACTGTAGTTTTTCTATAATTGGCTTTCCCCTTTCACTTTGGCTCTCAACAGCACATTTAAGAGGATTCCATGGTGTTTCTCTCTCACTATCTCACCAGTAGACAGCCAGGTTAATGGCCAAAAACATTTGTTAGGAATATACTAGTGACCCTCCTGGAAAATTATTTGGAATATTGGCAGTTTCAACACATGGCAAGAAGTCTATCTTCTTCTAGTCTGTGTGAAGGTCAAAAGGTAAGCCTTGCAGTTAGAATCAGCTACCTCAACATCTGTCATTTTTACAGAAGGACTCACCATCTAAGATTTATGAGTTTAGACTTTTTCACTCTTCCCCTAGCCACTCTCCTAAGTCCCACACCCTGTATAGTTTTCCTCAGTTTCTCTTTTACTTACCCAAATTATACACTGTTCATAGAAAATAATATATGCTATGTTAAAATACCAGGTATGTGTTTGAAGTGAGAGGTGAATGTTGAATTCTTAAGTATATTCCTTAAATTCTACTACTTTCCTTTATCTACTAATAACAATGGACATAATGAGGACAGCTTGGACCAAATCAGTTTATCTATAAAGCCTTGCTGATTTTAAAAGCCAGAAATCGAGATCTGGATAAAAACAGAGAATTGACTGGGTTCCAGATTTCCTAAGAGCAGAGCATGCTTGTCCACATATCTCAACTGCCACTTTCCTGGAATTCTTTTCACTGCATGTTTGCTTACCAGGAGTATATCTTGGAAAGAATAAGAATTATATTCTATTCAGATGCACAGCTTTGGCTCATGACTTCTTGTTGTAAGAGATGAACCAAGTCTTATGATATGACTCATGCACAGTTCCCTGAGACAGTTCACAATCTTCAATAAGCTCTCCTGTGTCACCTGATGGTCCCCCAGACACTAGCTTTAGCGGTGCAGATATCAAAGACGCCCACTACAGACACAGGTAGTGTTGGTCTAACTGTCCATTTAAGGTCCTTTTACTCCCATTTTCTCACCCAGCAACATATATTTAACTTACTATTCCCAGAACCTTTCATTAAACTGACCATGCTCTTATTGGATCAGAACTGTCTATCCAGTTGAATCTTTTCTCCTTTAAACTGTCTTGGGAGATGATGAACACATACAGAACACTAATAAAAGGAGTGAGTATGTTCTTTCTTTCCTCTGTCACAACATTTACATAAATTAGTCTAGAGAAAAATAATGAATAGTGAAGTAATGGCTCATATTTTTTCAGTCTTTACTGGGAATAGTGGGTTACATAGAGTATAACTACATGTGCCTGTCTATATCACCAGATTGCAATGTGATAGTAACAAACATTTGCATCATTTTTATTGAATTGACCAATCAAGTTGATGTTTAAGGATGTTCCTCATGAGAATTTATAATTTCAAAATGCTTTCATTAAACATAACTTGGCTGAACTGAGGAACAATTTGTTTATTCTAAGAATAAACAGAAAGATGGCCAAGCTCATAAAACCATAATGGAAAGTAAGTAAGAGGAATATTTGAGTTTTAAATGCAGAGTTGAGTAGGACCAGTTGAAATGCATTCAACCTCTACTTGTGAGTGGATGCAAATGGGAGTGAACGCAACACTTAACACTAAGGAAAGAATCCCCTCCAGGCCTTCATGGACCGCACTGTCTTCTAGATAGCACTTGGTGGAGAAAAGAAATGCAGCAATAAGAGTCTGCAATCTGACTGAGTGGGAATCCAAAAATAATAGGAGACAGGAGCAGGTATTCTAGTAAATGTTTTGCAATACTGTTATGGAAACCTGGCTCAGACAATTTTTGTAGGCACTAACATTGTCCAAAGGTCTTTGATATATCATTTTTCTTCTGCCATGAATTGCATTTCACAGAGGGAGGTGATGGCAGGAAGAATAATTGCTAACATTAACAGAACTCTGTGTGTAAGCCCTTATGTCATTCAGTCTCTTGAGCAGTGTTAGAGGATGGCAGGTTTCATCATCTCTATTTACACGAGACTACTGAGGCAGTGAAGTGTTAACATGATAAAGGGATGTGTAGCCTGTAAGTGAATGTCAGGATTTTTCTCTCTGGTCCTCTCCCTGTGTTATTATGGATATAAATCTTAAGTGGTTATTAAAATACAGCTGATGTACAAAATTGGGGAAATACAAGAGACTAGGAAGAAGACAATAAAAAATGACAACACCCTTATTTTTGTTTTTCTTTTAATTGGTTTTAATGTGTTGGAAATGATTGACACAGTGTGCATGTTCGTGGGTGCAAATGAGTGCTTGTATGTTTATGCATGAATATGAGCATGATATAGAAAGAGAGAGAGTGAGACAAAGACAGGGAGACATAGACCACATACATGACCATAAACTACACAAGGTAAACTTATAGCAGATAAGGAGAGCATTCCTTGCACTCATCAGTGCTGTGGTGCCCATTCCTTGTTGATTTAGATGATTTTTTTTCACACAAAAGTTGTTATGTACTCTCTTTGTATATTTTGTGACTATTAACATATATTTCAATTGAATTTTTATTATTTTTCTCTGAACCTATTGTCATGTTTTTACTTTGTACTTTATATCTAGTGACTGCATACCATCCCAAGAGTGTACCAACATATAGTGGATCCTCTAATAATTTTCCTACAGTGAATCAGATCTCAGAGCCCATGAAGGCATGCTCACTTCACAGTCACTTAAATTACTAGCTCCCTCATTTGAAAATTCTTACCAGTCCATTAGTTTCTAAAATGTCTGTTTGTTCTGTGGTGCATGTTTGTCATTGTGATAATAATGCACCATGATGTTACCAGTCCAGTTGCACTCGTCTAAGTGTCGATGGTTTCTTATACTCCTCTTTCCAAAATCTTTCATAGGTGTTATCACGGGCTGTCTCTCTCTTCTCAAGGGCAACATTTTCTTCATGGAATATAGGTAATAAGTATTATTTCCTGTGAAACAGAGACATATACCTTTTTAATTATCAGTACGAAAGTATTTCTAGAGTATTTCAGAAAGAAAATATCTGCTTTGAGGATTTTCTCTGTCAAGTCCTTCAGTTTTTATCTGTTCCTGGACCCTGTATAGTCAGTCAAGCAAAGGCCAAAGAATAAGATATTTAAGTTGATTTCAATGTTTCTGGGTGGTTTGATCTGCATGGATGCTAGTTCTGAATCTACAGCTGCCTGGAGTCATTGTGTCTCATTGTCTACAGTGCTAAAAACATCTCTGGGACTTGTAGATCAGGCATCACTCTCCCAAGGTGTAACCATCAGTCATGATTTTCAATAATCAATCAGTGACACTAGCAGTCAGAATCTAATGGTCTGTGGATGTGCACCAAGTGCAGTCTGAATGTGTGCATGAATTCCTGGTTCTAGTGTAACAGCAATTTTCTAACCAAGGACTTTTATTGTCCTCTCTCTACAGTGAATGCTCCAGGTCATTGTGTTGAAGCCACTGTGGTTTTTAATGCAGAACAAAAGGAATTAGAACTGAATTGCTATATCACTAAAATCGTCTTGTCACAAATGCATTGTCTTATTACCTTTCTGATATTAGGAGCATGAGCAACAAAGTAGTGATTGTGGGAAGAAATATTACCAAGATCACCCAGTTCATCCTCCTGGGATTCTCAGACTTCCCAAAAATCACAGTAATGCTTTTTGTCATATTCTTGATTATCTATATTATGACTCTGTCCTGGAACTTGTCCCTCATTGCTTTAATAAGGATGGATTCCCACCTCCACACTCCCATGTATTTCTTCCTCAGTAATCTGTCCTCTATAGACCTCTGCTTTGTCACTTCCACAGTCCCCAAGATGCTTTCCAACTTCTTCCAGGAAAAACAAACTATCAGCTATGTGGGCTGCATAGTTCAATACTTCATCTTTTCCACTATGGGGCTGAGTGAATCTTGCCTCATGACAGCCATGGCCTCTGACAGGTATGCTGCCATTTGTAACCCACTGCTCTATTCATCAGTCATGTCACCCACCCTCTGTGCTCGCATGGTGCTGGGAAGCTACACAGCAGGACTCATAGGTTCCTTATCTCAGATATGTGCCTTGCTGCAGCTCCACTTCTGTGGACCTAATGTCATCAGACATTTCTTCTGTGACATATCACAGTTGTTAAATCTATCCTGTACTGATGCTTTCTTTGTTCAGGTCCTGCTTGCTATATTAACAATGTTTTTTGGAATACTCAATACCTTAGCTATCATGCTATCCTATGGCTTTATCGTCTTGTCCATCATGAAGATCACTTCAGCTAAAGGCAGGTCTAAGGCATTTAACACCTGTGCTTCTCACCTGACAGCTGTTTCCCTCTTCTATATTTCTGGCATCATTGTCTATTTGAGTTCCAGCTCTGGGGGCTCCTCCAGCTTTGACAGGTTTACATCTGTTTTCTACAGTGTGGTGATTCCCATGTTGAATCCTTTGATATATAGTCTGAGGAACAAGGAAATCAAAGATGCCAGGAAGAGGTTGCAGGAGAAGACAATCTGCAGCCAAGGTCATAGATAAAAAGATTTCAACATAATGCCATGTCAGAGTTACTGTTATTGGCATTCATGTGCACATTACTGGAACACTGCAAAGTCCATGACACTTTGGATAAGGACGTCTTTGAAACAGACAGCATGCCAATGTAATCCAACAATTGATTTGATACGTTGGAAATGCATCATATTTAGGAATACTAGGATCATAATTTCCTTGTTAAAAATGGCCATCTCATCATTAATTATTCTACTTATAGGTATTTGAGAAATATCAAGTTGAGAAACTTATGTAAGGATGAACACTGTTAAGTTACAAGGCTATCCCTCTAGAGAAGATTACTGACAGAGTTCCTGACCCCAGAGTCTAACAACCTTGTCTCATAAAAATAGCTTGATGTAGTGTAATAAAGACCAGACCATGACCATTGTATTTTCTGTGATACCCATCAGGTAAGGATGATCACACCAAAACTTACTGTTTGAAAGAAATAAAGAACATGTTGGCTTCATTGTACCTTCGAGGAAGACTAATCAGAAACAGCTTGATTTTGTTAAAGGAAATCACTACTTGCCCCGTAGAAAACTATAGGTCAAAAATAAAAGTGGGATTTTGAAGCATGAAGAAAAATTGTGAAAAATAAAGGGTTTCTTCAGTGCCAATTCTTTGGTATTCTACTAGTTTGATATCTGGCATCTTGAAAAGTCATGAACTATAGCAGCATCTTATGGATCAATAGAAATATATGAGATGATGGGACTTTGATCTCTCTTACTCTTCCATATTGCATCCAGAAGTTTGCCTGGGTCGATACAGCCAATCAGATTACTGCACAAAATATATACTGATATTTCAGGCATCTGCTCAAATTTGGTCTAAGAAGGCTTGTGAGAATTCAGTGTAATATAGTCTTTGGACATTCAATAGTGTTGAGATGAACAACTCAAGACACATTGACACATTCTTTTTTATTGTCTATGTATGTTCAGTGTTCTTGTGTCCCATCATGATTTGTTTTTAAGAGAGTGATGTTGTGGTTGTAGTATAATAACTAAAACTTTAAGCTGATGTTTCCCAGTATTGCAAGGGAGCTGTTTTCCCCAGCTGACCTTCACCATCATGATACAGAATTGCCTTACACAATACCTTGGTCACAGTCATGGAACT
>NW_023413283.1:0-24896 GCF_903995425.1 Onychomys torridus
TCCCAGCCCTGATAACATGTGTCCACAACTAAGAGAAACTGAATGTCTCAGACCTGGGTAAATGGATGGAAAATTTCCCTCCTTGATTTACATCAGATATCAAGTGCAACATCATCCCATTCTGATACCGCATCAGTGGATCTGTGCCTCCTGTTGGCATTCTTTGCCTCTCAGAATGAACTGAAGGAGGTCTCAGCACAGCAGCTGCAGCCTTCACCATTCCTGGCCCTCTGCCAACTAAACATCAGAATTCTTCCCCTTTGGATCTGCTCTTTAGGAACCCAGATAAGCAGCATAGGCCCATTGCTTTAGATGATCACAGCTACTGAACCCCAAAGTAGAAGGTACAGTTCTAGCCTCAACCCTTCCTTAGGAAACAGGGATCTCTCTGCCAATTTGTTAACTGTATAAGCACTTAGTGAATGCCTCAAGGGCACGTGGCATTACCACAACACTGGTGATTTCACAGAATATGCCACAGGTTCTCCACAGTACCATAGAATTTCAAGAGAAGGGACTGTTAGGGTCACTGCCAATGGCCATCACCTATCTTATAACAAGCTCTTCTCCAATTCACCAAAAACCAAGCTTCCCTTTCCAGTAGCCTTCCCTGAGACACAGGGGAAGGCCTTCAGCATGTCCTCCTTCTAATCCCAAGATCTCCTGTTTCATTAGAATCTAGTCATTCTAATTCAATCATTCATCATCTGTGGAGAGCAAAACTCATTTTCCAAATACTGCCCAGGAATGGCACTTCATCTCCTGATTATCACCAGCTAATAAGAATTGTTAAAGATGCTAAGCAAATAGCTGCAGATAATAGGGAAGGAAGATCAGTACCATGAGGTGAACAAGTACATCAGAGAAGATCCACAGGGCTGTTACAATGTATGGGGGGTTTTGGAGGATTATGTGGGTCCTGTCAGAACAATGATGACACATAGGAAATGATGGAACATTGGCCAAAACCTCCCAGCAGAATACATTTCAACCATCATGATGGTTAACAAATGTGTTATCAAACTACTGATAGGTATGACTGTAAATAGCTAAGGACTGAGCATCTCCAGGTGACCCCCAGTCACCAAGAACAAATACTTACAGGAAGAGTGATGTCCTAGTCCTGCACTCAAGGTAGAGGAAAGAGGACTGGCTATTGAGAGGCTGGAACTAAGAAACCTTAGTTATCATTGGCATGCAGCAATACTTGGTGGCTCTTGCCCTGATAGTGGTTGTTAATAAAATGTGAGAATCTCTAGCTTTGGTCAGGGAAATTTACTCTCCCCTGTTATTAGTAACATACACCAAAAGAAATCCAGTGTGGGTGAAGTACATGGATGGATCTGTATACACTTTATTCCCTCTGTCCTTCCCACTCAGTGTGAAAGCAGAGGGCCCCTCAACAGTGGAGCTGCAGCCTTGACCATCCCTGGCTCTCTGCCAAACCTAACCATTAAAAATCCTCAACTCTAGGTCTGCTCTTGAAGAACTCAGAGGACCCAGGATAGGACCATTGCTTCTCAAAACTCTCTCTCCTTAGCCGCACTCCTGAAAGGAACAGCTGAAGCTTCCTCCTTCAGGAAGCTCCCCATCCCTTGCCCAGAACTCACTGTGCTTTCCCCAGAACCATTTGTTTCTTGATGTGTGACGTGGAGACCAATGGCCATCTTCCTGCTGCCTCACTCTGATCTCCCTGTGCTCTCTGTTCTGTCTCCCAAGGATTCTGTTCAGTCTAGTCAGCATGTCTGTAGGTGAAACACGAGACACTGAACAAATGACCCAAGGACAGTTGGAGTCACCACAACACTGTTGACATCACATAGAATGCCAGGGCTCTCTAGGAGACAGTAGAATGTCCATGTGCTGATGTCACATGGTATGGCTAATACATCCCTGCTGCATACCTCAACTAAAAGTGACTTTAAACCAAGGGTCCATTTTCAGAAACCTCTGGGGTTGCAATTGAAGCCTTTAGGTAGATCCTCCTTCCAAAGCCAGAAATCTAGTCCTCTGCCTAATTAAAAACTATCTAAGTAAATTTGCATTTCATTTATTGTGCTTCTTTCTAAAACATTCTTTTTATAATCCCATACTTTAATCCTCTCTATCTTAGACCCATATAAACTTTATTTGTATTCAAATCTCATAACTTATTTAAACTTTGAAGTTTAATATTTTTATATCTTAAGCTAATTCCTTAGACCCTAATACAATAGGTATTCAATCTCCCATGAAATACTTAAATTTTTATAAACATATTAAATCTTAAAATGCCTTTTCTTTCTACTTAATTCATTGACTTATTCTCTACTTGGAATTTGATACAGTTTTTTCTTATCTTAACCAATAATAATTTGAAATCAATTCTCTTAAATGATGGCAACTATTTGTAACCAACTGAACTCAAATGACCCAAATCTATGTAGTGTGTGTGTGTGTGTGTGTGTGTGTGTGTGTGTGTGTAAACAAAACCTATTTTTTTAAAAAATGTAATGTATTTTTTAACATTTTTTCTAAGCATTACCAGGACAGCAAAGGTTTATCCTGGGAAGTCAATGAAGAACATCTCTTGGGAAGGAAGGGAGGATGATTTAGATTCAGAGAATGAAGGCAGTAAACTCTCAACAGCCCCTAGTTCTCCCACCACTGCCTGCCTGAAGAGACAGTGCATTTCACCCTCTGTGAATACCAACCCTGCCCACCATAGCCATGAGTCTGTCCCAGAATCCCTTGAGGGAGGCATCTGCCAACTGAGTGCCACTCCTGTCTGGTCTGCCCACTCTGGGAAATCTTCTCCCTGCTCAGGTAATTAGTGAAGGTGCCCGAACGCTTCAGTTATCCTCACTGCCTGGGATAATTTTTTATCCAGTCATCCACTCCTGAGACAGAACTTAACTGCTGAGTAGGGGAAGGTCATTGGGGATGGGGCAGACTCAGTCCCTATGTACACAGTTCAAATACTGGTCTGTCATTTCTGAGACTCAGTTCATCATCAAGACTCTTATCACGAGGCTTGCATTGTGCCATCTGCAGGACCTGGTGCTTGGGGAACAGAACTGTTTGCAATTTTGCCCTCGAGCCTGTCTCTTCACTATCATTAAACACCTTGAAGTGGGATTGATCAGAAAGCAGAAGCCATGAGGCTTGCCTCCCTCTTCTCATCATGGTAGTTGACGACTTCTGAGGCTGTCACTCACTGTATAGCAGTATAACAGCAGGTTATCCTATCCTCTGTTGGAAAGTGGATTCCTGGGACAGGTGTTGACTCTGCGTTAGCTGTTGTCACCTTTTCTAACAAATTCAAGTGGAGATTAGGAGTAGAAAATAATGGACATATCCCACGCTGAGCAAACCCCTACCCAATCTCCCACTGTCCTTTGCCTTCATGCTTCTCTCCTTTCCTGAAAGTTTATCTCCCAAGGCTGTTCTCAGACTTCCAACAATCCTTCCAACTCAGGGTCATTATTGTTAGGTTTCATTTTATTCTTCTTTTCAATGGATGCTTTTTTCCTGCCCTAATGTGGGAAGGAGGCATCTTAGAGATCTGAGGAGTTAGTCAAGGTATCACAGTGTTCCATTCCTCTACCTTTTGAGGATAGAAACCTACACTTAAGAATTGTGCCATGCCAAAAGAAAGAAAACAGAACTGAATTAACAACTTTTTCTACTGGTCCTCAACCCATCAAATGTAGGATATAAAGCAAAAACGATGAGGAAATCTTCCTGTGATTTCTAGATGTAGTGTAAGCATTGTGCTACCTTTAATGCCAAACAGGATTTAGGGAGGGTGGCCTCAATTAAACCAGTTATTTAATTACAGATCTTGAAATACTTTTGCTGTCTGCAGCAGCAGAATCTGGAAGAAGAGAAGTTACACAGTTTCCCAGCAGAGATGCCTCTTTGCTGTCTCAGCCCAAGATTCCAAACAGCCAGCTCATGCACTAAGGACAGGTCCTGGTCCCACAGCCTGGATGCCTCTCAAACAGTTCAAGCTATTCTGCACAGGATTCTTTTGGCTACCCTGTTTTTTTGTTTTTCCATATGAAGTTAAGTATTATTCTTTCCAGGTCTGTGAAGAATTGTGTTGCTAATTTGATGGGGATTGCATTGAATCTGTAGATTGCTTTTGGTAAGATCGCCATTTTTACTATGTTAATCCTGCCTAATCAGGAGCATGGGAGATCTTTCTATTTTCTGACATCTTCTTCAATTTCTTTTTTCAGGGACTTAAAGTTCTTATTATATAGGTCCTTCACATGCTTAGTTAGAGTTACACTAAGGTATTTTATATCATTTGTGGCTATTTTAAAGGGTGATGTATCTCTGATTTCCTTCTCAGACTGTTTTTCTATTGTATATAGGAGGGCTATTGATTTTTTTTGAGTTGATCATGTATCCTTGCTTAAGGGGTGTATAAGCCGTATCAGTTCCTTGATTTCAATTTTTGGGGTCAATCATGTGTACTATCATGTCATCTGCAAATATTGAAAGCTTGACTTCTTTCTTTCCAGTTTGTATCCCCTTAATCTCCTTTTGTTGTCTTATTGCTCTGGCTAGAACTTCAAGTACTATATTGAATAAGTATGGGGAGAGGGGACAGCCTTGTCTTGTATCTGATTTTAGTGGTATTGCTTTGAGTTTCTCTCCATTTAATTTGATATTGGCTGTTGGCTTGCTGTAAATTGCCTTTATTATGTTTAGGTATGTTCCCTGTATTCCTGATCACTCCAAGACCTTTATCATGAAGGGGTATTGGATTTTGTCAAATGCCTTTTCTGCATCTAGTGAGATGATCATGTGGCTTTTTTCTTTGAATTTGTTTATATTGTGTATTACATTAACGGAATTTCATATGTTGAACCACCCTTGCATCCGTGGGATGAAGACTACTTGATCATGGTGGATAATTGTTTTGATGTGTTCTTGGGTTCTGTTTGCCAGTATTTTATTGAATATTTTTGCATCAATATTCATGAGGGAGATTGGTCTGTAGTTCTCTTTCTTTGTTGCATTTTTATTTGGTTTAGGAATCAGGGTAATTGTAGCCTCATAGAAGGAGCTTGGTCCTTTTGCTTCTATTGTGTGGGACAATCTAAAGAGTATTGATATTAAGTTTTCCTTGAAGATGTGGTAGAATTCTGCACTTAAACCATCTGGTCCTGGGATTTTTTTGGTTGGGACACTTTTAATGAGTGATTCTATTTCCTTAGGGGTTATTGAACTTACTAAATGGTTTATCTGGTCTTGATTTAACTTAGGTATGTGGTACCTATCCAGAAAATAATCCATTTCTTTTAGATTTTCCAGCTTTGTGGATTAGGGGTTTTTGAAGTATGACCTGATGATTCTCTGGATTTCCTCATTGCCTGTTATTCTGTCCCCCTTTTCATTTCTGATTTTGTTAATTTGGATGCTCTCTCTCTTTCTTTAGATTAGTTTGGATACAGGCTTTTCTATATTCTTGATTTTCTGGAAAAAACCAACTCTTTGTTTCATTAATCCTTTGTATTGTTCTCTGTATTTCTATTTTATTGATTTCCCCTTTCAATTTGATAATTTCCTGGCGTCTGTTCCTCCTGGGAGACTATGCTTCTTCCTGTTCAAGAGCTTTCAGATGTGCTGTCAAGTCACTAGTGTGAGATTTCTCCAACTTCTCTATGTGGGCATTTAATGCTATGAATTTCCCTCTTTGCAATGCTTTCATAGTATCCCATAATTTTCGGTATGTGGGGTATTAATTTTCATTGATCTCTAAGAAGTTTTTACTTTCTTTCTTATTTCTTCCTTAACCCATTGGTGATTCAGTTGAGCATTATTCAGTTTCCATGAGATTGTAGCTTTTCTGTAGTGTTTTCTGTTGTTGAAATCTACCTTTAAACCATGGTGGTCCAATAGAAGGCAGGAGGTTATTCCAATTGTTTTGTATCTCTTGAGATTTTTCTTTGTGGCCAAGTATGTGGTTGATTTTAGAGAAGGTTCCATGGGGTGCTGAGAAGAAAGTATATTCTTTTTTTGTTTGGGTGGAATGTTCTGTAGATTTGATTAAGTCCATTTGAGTCATAGCATCAGTTAAGTCCATTATTTCTCTGTTAAGTTTCAATTTGGCAGATCTGTCCAGAGGTGAAAGTGGGTGTTGAAGTCTCCCACTATTAATGTGTGGGATTGTATATGTGATTTAAGCTTTAGTAATGTTTCTTTTACATATGTAGGTGCCATTGTGTTTGGGGCATAAATGTTCATAATTGAAAGTTCATCTTGTATCTTTCCTGTGATAAGTATGTAATGTCCTTCATGATCTCTTTTGATTGATTTTAATTTGAAGTATATATTGCTGGATATTAGGATGGCTACACCAGCTTGATTCTTAAGACCATTTGATTGGAAAGTCTTTTCCAAGCATTTTATTCTTAGGTAGTGTCTATCTTTGAATTTAGGTGTGTTTCTTTTATGTAGCAGAAATATGGGTCCTGCTTTTGTATCCATTCTTTTAGTCTGTGTCTTTTTATAAGTGAATTAATCCCATTGATATTAAGGGATATTAATGACCAGTGATTGTTCTTGTATTTCCATCTTTAAGTTGGGAAAGTTTTCTTCTATGATATTGTTAAATATATTTTCTGTGCCTTTGAGTTGGTATTCCCCTTCCTCTATCCCTATTATTCATAGGTTTGTTATTTTCATGGTGTCCCAAATTCCTTGGACATTTTGGATCATGACATAGTTGGCTTAGTGTTTTCTTTGACTGATGAATCTATTTCTTGCACTGTATCTCCAACACCAGAGAGCCTCTCTTCCATTCTGTTGGTTATACTTGCATCTGAAGTTCCTGTTTTTATACTCAGGTTTTCTATTTCCAGCATTCCCTCTGCTTGTGACTTCTTCATTTTTTTCTATTTCCCTTTTCAGGTCTTGGACAAATCCCTCCTCCCTTTCATTGCTTTTTCATGATTTTCTTTCAGGGACTTATTGTTTTGTTTTGCTCTATTTGTCCTTTTCTCTAGTTTTTTTTTTTAAAGCATTCTTCCCATTTTTTGTTTGTCTGTTCCTCTACTTCATTTTTGATTTCTTCTATATAAGGCTCTAGCCTCTTCATGATGTTATTTATAAGGCTGTTTTCTTCTGCTTCTTCCATTCTGTGATGTTCAGGTCTAGCTGTTGGAGGAGGGCTAGGTACTGGTGGTTCTGTATTGCTCTTTATTTTGTTGTATGTTCTTCTGCTTTGATGTCTGCCCATCTCCTTGTGTATTCATTTTTTATCTAATCAGTGCACTTGGTCCAGACAGTGCTGACAGATTTAGGGTGCCTCTCTCTGGTCCAGATGGAAGCTCTGCGCTGGATGCGAGCTCTGGTCCAGATGAAAGTGCTGACCAGATAGGAGATGGGGGCTGGACTCTGAGTCTCAGGAAGTCCCTGGGGGCTCCTTATCTTGTCCAGATGGGAGCTTCTGTTTTCCAGATGGGAGTTCTGGGGCATGATGAAAGCTGTGGTCCAGATGGGAGTTCTGGGGTGGATGTTAGCTTGGGGCTCTGGTCCAGATGGGAGTTCCAGGGCAGGATGGAAGCTGGGGGCTGTTCTCTGAGTCTCAGGATGTGGCTGGGGTCTTGGGCACATGGTGTGGGGGTAGGGTGTGGAGCCTGCAGCATCTGCCTTCAGTCTTGGAAAAGGGGAGCCTTCCCACAGGGCCAACAAAATGGCTAGAAACTGGGGCCAAGTTGGGCAGGTCTTACCCCTGGGATGGTTCGTGCCCAGGGGTGGGGCCCAGAGGTGGGTGCCTCTCTGACTATAAACCAGGCACTCACCTCTGGTCCAGATGGGAGTCCCAGGGCAGAATGGAAGCTGCAGGCTGGTTTCTAAGTCTCTGCAAGTGGCTGGAGTCTCCAGCAGATGGGTTTGGAGGCAGGTCATGGAGGTTGTAGGGTCCACCTGAGGGTCTTGGAGAGGAGGAACCTTCCCGGTGGGTGCATTAATAAATAAAGCTTGCCTGTAGATCAGCTGAAAAGGACAGCCATTTAAAATAAACAGAGAAGTCATGTGGCACATGCCCTTAATCCCTTAGCAGGATCTTTGTGTGTTCCAGGTCATACTAGGGAATAGAGTCAAGCGTGGTGACACATGCCTTTAATCCCAGTACCAACATAGAGGCCTGGAGGTCTGTACAGACAGACAGAAAGTGATGGAACTATATAGGAACAGGAAGTGAGGTACCTGGGCTAAGATAGCCAATAAGGGGGCAGAACAGCAAGGCAATAAAGGCATGGGTAGACAAGAAGTAACACACATTTGGAAGCTGCAGAGTTGGTGAGGTAAGGTTGGCTTGTGGCTTTCCCTGTTTCCCTGATCTAATTTTTAACCCCAAATTTGATTCCATATTTTTTACTTAATAAGACCATTTAGAAATATGTCTACAATGTTCAACTGAATGATCAATGGGTCAATGAAGAAATAAAGAAAATAAGACTTCCTAGAGTTCAACAAGAATGAATGCACAACATACCCAAATGTGGGACACCATGAAAGCAGTGCTAAGATGAGTTTGTAGCACTAAGTGCCTACATAAAGAAAGTTGAGAAATCTTACATGACTGACTAATAGCACATCTGAAAGCTCTAGAACAGAAAGAGGCAAACTCACCCAGAATGAGTAGACAATAGGAAATAATCAAATTGAGGGCTGAAACCAATAAAATAGAAACAAAGAGAACAATACAAAGAATTAGTGAAGCAGATAGTTGATTGTTTGAGAAAAACAACAAGATAGACAAACACTTATCCAAACTAACCAAAAAGCAGGGAAAGAATATCTAAATTAACAAAATCAGAAATGAAAAGGGGGACATAATAACAGACACTGAGGAAATTCAGAGAACCATTAGGTCATACATTGAAAACATGTATTCCACAAAATTGGAAAATTCAAAAGAAACGAACAGTTTTCTGGATAGGTACCACATACCAAAATTAAATCAACACCAGATAAAGAATTTAAATAGACATATAGCACCTAAGTAAATAGAAGTAGTTATTAATATCAAATTCCCCTCAGGTGCCTGCCCTGAGATTTCTTCCAGAGTCCTGAGGGAGACACTATGAAGGGCAGGGGTTACCAATCTCAAGGATATCAAATGAAACTACTTACATGAAACTCTTAGCTTCATTCGCTTTATTCTTCTGAGACAAAATTCTATCTTCACAGCCTTAATTCTGTTCTCGTGGAAAATATCACCACATTCCTATTGTCAAGGCCAACAATCAGGCCCTCTCTTACATCCAGCTCATCACTCTGACCTTCTGTTTTCTCTGTCCATTGCTCTTCATTTGTCGTCCTAACAGAGCCACCTGTATCCTGAAGCAGAGCACAATGGTAGTTTTGTTCATGGTGACTCTCTCCACAGTCTTGGCCAAAAATATTACTGTGGTTCTGGCTTTCAAGATAACTGTTCCAGGGAGATTGATAAGGTGGATGATGATGTCAAGAGCACCTAAATTCATAATTCCCATCTGCACCTTTATCCAACTTGTGGTCTGTGGAATTTGGCTGAGCATCTCTTCTCCCTTTTTTGACTCAGATGCTTACTCTGATCATGTCCACATAATTATTATATGCAACAAGGGCATTACTATTGCCTTCCATTCTGTCATGGCATAGTTCTGCTCTGTGGCACTTGGGAGCTACACTATGGCTTACCTGTCCAGGAACCTGCCTAACACACTCAATGAAGCCAAGTTCATCACTTTCAGCATGTTGGTGTTCTTCAGTGTGTGGGTCACCTTCCTCCCTGTCTACCACAGCACCAAGGGGAATGTCATGGTGGCCATGGTAGTCTTTTCTATCTTGGCCTCCAGTGCTGGCCTCCTAGGTTGCATTTTTCTCCCCAAGTGCTATATTATTTTGTTCAGACCACATAGGAATGTGCTTCCTCATGTCAGGAACAAAACACCTTCTAGAGAAAAAGTGGGTCTTACAGATTATTCCATGATTTTCTTAATTACATAGAAGTCTTCCAGTCTGTTTAGCACAAATCCAATTGTCAGAGATCATATACCAATTTGAGATTTTATATTTGTTGGTTCTGTTTATTGATAAAATTTATCTTTATTCTCTCATCTGCTATTGTTTTTACATAGTTCTCTAAATTAGAAGACCTATTTTCATAAAAATTCATTGTCTGTCTCCATTAATATTAAAGAGAATATTAATGGGATGCATATCTATTCTTCACCTGTTCCACATTGCATAACTTTGCCTTTACAGCAAATGTTTTCATATGCATCCATGTGTTTTTGATGTGCTTGGTATGTTTCCTGGATTCATCGTGCTTACATTTCATATATGCTTTTGCTATGAAGGTAGGCCCATTTTTTAAAAATGAATATGATTTTGACATGAAGCTAATTATGCAGTTTTTGACATGACTCTGCCAAAAACTGCATAATTAGCGGCATTCTAGAATAGAATAGACAAATTCATTTCTTAATTAAAACCCAAAGTCAAATATCAGTGAATAAGATATTTACCCAATTACATGAACCTTCTGTTAAATCTGTGAAGATTGTGAAATGTCCGGCTGTAACCAGTTCTGTAGAACCTGTCCTCATGTCTGTCTTTGACTATAGATATCAAAATGGATTTTCTACTCACTCACTCACAATTCTTCAATGTTGGTAAATTGCTCTATATTCTTTATTGTGTAACTCCTGCATATTTATGAGTACTCATTTCTCCATATTTTATCAATATTTCTTAAGAGATATGTAATTCTTTGGGAACATTTCTGACTCTTCTTATTTCTTGTGTAGTGTTCATTTGCAGAAATATGTGAGACATTATGTGCTGTGTTATTGTTGTATCTTGTTATTTGTCTGTAATTAGTTTTTTGTAGTCCACAAGCTGTAAACTTTCAAGAATAAGGTCGAGGACAACTTATGTCAATCACTACAGGTAAATTGAAAACAAGCCAGAGTCTGTCTTTGTGAATGGGTCCATCAGGTGACTTTTATAAATACATTTTCTCGTGCAATATGTTGTTATCATGGTTTGCTCTTCCTCATCTCCTCCAAGATCCTCCCTAAAGCCAACCAACCAACTCAATGACCCCTTTTCCTCTCTCTTTAGGAAACAAACAGGAAAAACACCAACCAGAACAAAATAAAACAAACAAGAACAAAACTAGGTAAAGAGTGTAGAACATATGGAAAGGTAGATACACACACACACACACACACACACACATTTACACACAGAGATATCTTGCCTGTAATACAAGCTATTGCAACTGTGGCATAGATTATGAGGGAGTAACCAGTCAACATCTGATCTGACTTTAGGTCCACGCTATGGAAAACATACCTGACACTTGTATGTGTGTGTGTGTGTGTGTGTGTGTATAACCCCTGAAGGTAAACAGAACAAGGGCAGAGGGAAAAACCAAATACTACTGTTCTATTAAAGTACCATAGCAATAAGATAACTCCTAATGACATTCTGGAATAGATCAGTGCCTTCCTCAACCACTGTCAGAGAAGATTCCTCCTGCAGCAGATGAGAGCAAATACAGAGACCCACAGTCAGATGTTATGCTGAGAATGATAGACCTTGGAACTCTCAGCCCTAAATGGTATGTCTTTATCTAATCCCTCCCCCCAGAACATAGGGATCACTGTGGTAGATGAGGCAGAACTAGTGTTGGAGGGAGAAGGACTAGAGGATACCAGAAGAACAAGGCCCTCTACATCAACAAGATAGGTACAAAAGTGTTCTTACAGAGACTGTGGCAACTGTCTGTACCAGTCGGGGTGAAAGTGGGTGTGTTCACATTCCTCCATTCCTAACCCAGTAGCTGTTTCCAATTGCTAAGCAATTGCAAATGAATGTCCAATTTTCTCCAAGAGAGTCTCATTAAGGGAAAACAAAACTTCTTCTAAGTATAGGATATAAAACTAGCACTAGATTGCCAACAGAAAAGAAACTCAGTGATGTCTTTGGAGCATCCTTGTGTCATAATGTCCTGTCAGGCTTTACATTTTTTTTCTCTTTTGTATTTTATTAGGTATTTTGTGTACGTGTTATGGCTTCTTGTTTAGTGGTCTTATGAGAGTCATGAGAGTGTGAACAAGTGGGGCTCTGTGTCTGTATCTGTTGTTTGTTTGCTCTCTTGTGCAATTTTCCTCTTGTGTGGTAGTTTTATACTATTCTGATGTGGTAGTTTTTGTTTGATATTATATATAGTATATATTTAAAATATTCCTTAAAAGCTTGATTGTTTTCTAATGAGAGATAGAATGGAGTGAAATCTCAGTAGGAAGAATGATGGGTAGGAACATGGACAAGAGCAGATTGGGGAAGCTGTAATTAGGATATATCATTTAAGAAAAAGATATTTTCCATAAATGAAAAGAAAAGATAAAAATATAATTGGAAACCATAATATCTAAGCAAATGATGTGTAAGCTAAATTTTGCAAAAACAGAATAGTATAATCCCCCAAACTTCCAAGATATCACTTATTTCATTTTTCAGTTTTGTTGTTTATTGAAAATAGATTTTTCTTCATACAGTATATTGTTATCAGGGTTTTCCTTCCCTCGCTCCTCCAGATATTCTGCACCTTCCTAACCAACCCCAAACACATCTTTTCTCTTACCCTGTCTTTAAAAACACACAGACATGTAAAATAAATAAGTAAATAAAAATAATCCAGAATAGGAAGCATCTTTTTGCATTACTAAACGTTGACATCACTATCTATTTTCACAGTTTGGAATATAATAAATACCTCTTTGATTGAAAATTAAATACCTCATTGTGTGTGATGTCACAGTTTAAAAAGAAACTTGGAACTCAGCAGCCTAAAGACAGTGGGTGATAATGTAGGACTCACATTTATACTCTTAAAAACAAAAATAAAAAAGCTGAGAATTCTTAGTGTGGATGGAAGTTTAGACAGTATTTCCATGGTACAAGCTGAGTATAAAGGTTCAGGGTAACAAAGGGGGTGTTCATTCTTTGGCATGCAAGAAAGGAAGAGCACTGGAATCCACAAAGGAGTCAGGACCCATATAAAGAGGAAACCAGAACAGCAATTTGGAGAGAAGAAGGAAACAGTCCACACCTCCCACATGGAGACCAGGTGATAGTAGGTTGGAAGACCCACACAGGATAAGGCTTCTGGGCAAAGAGCCATGTTTTTGAAAGCCAGGTATTCCATTTTAACTGAGAGATATTTGGTGTTGGTGTGTGTCAACCTAGTGGAGAAATTTTCTGCGACAGTCTTCAAGGCAGACTAGATTTGTGAACACAGGGACTCCATTTATTTCCAATTCATAGAGTACTATTATCAGGGGCCCACTGAGACAGTATATGGAACAGTTAAATACCAAGGAGCCTGGGGATCACACTGACTGAGTTTGTGTGTGTCAGGTCACAATAGTCATGCATGGACACTGGCCTGTTCAGATTCAGATACCCTGATGAAAGTCAAGAAGATAGAACCACAGATTGACTATATCAATCAGGGCACCTAAAATGTAACTTGACACTTCTGACTAGAGACACATGCTTAAGATTGGACTAGAGCCACTTGGATAGGTCAAGGACATATCAGAGAATATCAAGATTACGAATGCCATATAACCAACTGGACAACTCTGCTGATGTCCACGCCATTATTTCCTCCCATTGGGTTGACTTGTATTTCTATAAATCTGAAGTTTAATAAACTCTACCTCTTGTAAGTAGATCTTTGCCAAATATTAGAACATGACCACAAAAAAACTATTAGTAGAGTGGCTGGAGACAAGAATGTGAGGGACTAATGTTCGAAATCACTGTGGACTTTACAGGCATTGATTAGACCATTGCATGTGACATCACATGGAGTCCTAGTAATGTAAGCTAGGTATCAGCCAATAAAAGGGCAACACCTGGGGCTGGAGTTTATCTTTTCATTTCAGAGAAGCAGTTGGTCGGTGAGAGAGTTTCTGCTAGATTTGGACTTTTCAAAGCCTGTTGGATCTTGACTGAGTGAGGGTATTTTCCAAGTTTTCGGTTTGGGCTTTTGTCATTTGGTATCTATTCATTGCTTTATTTACATCTTTGGTTTGGGTTTTGATTTTTGTCTGTAAGTGTTTTTTCATCATTTCACCTCGTTTTCCTTTTTTTCACATTACAACCATTTCTGTTTATTGTGCAAAGATATTATTATAAGAAAGGAAAAAGGGGAAAACAGAAGCATAAGAAAGTTATGAACTTAAAAAATGTGAGTCACAAAAAGTTCAGTATCTGTAGTCTAGGAATGTAGCTCAGTGGCAGAGAAGTTGCCTAAAATGTACCAGGCCTTGAGTTTGACCCCCGAGATCACAACAAATAAATAAATAAATGAAATGACAGTGTCAGTTTTATTCTGATCCTGACTCCCTCTCATAGTACACAAGTAAATAAATGTAATGAGAAATAAAAAGCAATTTTAAGGCATGAAGAAAAGATGTTTCCTCTTGTTACTGATTTGCAATATTGTACTAGAATTGCTGTCTAATTCAGTAAAACAAGAAAAGGAAGTAAAAGGAATAGAAAGAAATCCTAATTTCAGGTATTACAAAAATCAAATCAGAAAGAATGCATAAAATAAGTCCTTGAAATAGTAAGTGATGATTGCTTTGAAGTTATAAAGTTTCTATACAGAAATAATTATTTTCTTTTTTTTCTTCTTCTTCTTATTATATTTGTGTTTTAATTTCACACATCAGCCATGGGTTCTCCTGTCCTCCCTGCTCCCACCCCCACCTTCCCACCAGCCCCTCCCCTCCATTCCCATCACCCCCAGGGCCAAGACTCGCCTGGGGATTCATTTAAACCTGGTGGATTCAGAATAGGCAGGTCTAGTCTCCCCCTTCTAGGCTGAGCAAAGTGTCCCTGTGTAAGCCCAAGGTTCCAAACAGCCAGGACAGGTCCCGGACCAACAGCCTGGATGCCTCCCAAACAATTCAAACTATTCAATTGTCTCACTTATCCAGAGGGCCTGATCCAGCTGGGGCCTCCACAGCCTTTGGTTCATAATTCATGTACTTCCATTCATTTGGCTATTTGTCCCTGTCCTTTTTACAATCTCGGTCTCAACAATTCACACTCTTACAATCCCTCCTCTTTCTCGACAGTTGGATACCTGGTGCTCCACCTGGGGCCTGGCTGAGGATCTCTGCACCCACTTCCATCAGTTATTGGATGAGAGTTCCAGCGTGACTGTTAGGGTGTTTGGCCATCTGATCACCAGACTAGGTCAGATCAGGCTTTCTCTCGACCATTGCCAGCAGTCTACAGAGGATGTATCATTGTGGATTTCTGGGGAATCTCTCCAGCACTCTGCCTATTCCAGAGACACATCTCACACCATGATATCAAATTAGAAAACATCCTAGTTGATGCAGTAGGAAACGCAAAGCTTTGTGACTTTGGTATGGCAATTGAAATCACAGAGGGGCAGATGTTGCAGGAGATCTGTGGTTCCTTGCTCTATTGGGCTCCAGAGATCGTGGCAAGAAAACCCTATGATGGACTAGCCGGTGACATGTGCAGCTTGGATATTATCCTATATGTCCTGATCACAGGACACTTTCCATACATGGCAGAAACCCTTGAAGGTATGCACAGGCTCATCACCACCACAGTGTGTCCCATTCCCTACCATCTGTCAAAACCCTATCATATCATCATTGTCCGACTACTCATGGTCCCTATCTATTATCGATTCACAATGTGTAAGCTTGTGGAGAGAACATGGCTGGGCACAATTCAAGAAAATGCACTGCCTGCCACCAATGAAATCCTACCCAGGGTCATGGAGACTATGTGAAGCATGGGCTATACCTGTGAGGGGATTGTGTCATCCCTAACTCACAGGTGAGAAGATAATGGCTACATGTAACATTCTCAAACACCAACTGAGTTGTGGGGACAGCTATCATCAAGATGAGGTACCCTGGCTAACTAGCAGCCCTGCAGGTCCTGTTCGTCCCCCTCTCCCCTTGATGAGGAGAGCCAGTAATCCAGCATTTACAACCAGTACACAAGCTGGCAAGAGTCACTTTAAGGAGGAGAGTGTGGAAGAAAGAGGTGAAATACGCAGAAGCCACACCATGCCCCCACACATACTCCTTCCCAGACAAGCAGCTCTATTCAGACAACAGAGTCTAAGCCAAAGATGTTCTTATGGCTGATGTCATCAACACTGCTAGAGAGGACATTGTAGTCAACAGGAATGCTGTTGACCCCCTGCCAGGCAATCTCTCCTCCCCTGAATCAATCTTGGATTCTACACCCACAGTATTTCTGAACATGGGCTTCTCTGAAGAAGATTCATCCCAGGAGCCAGACATTCCCAGTGACCAGCCCCAGGTGGCACCCACCACATCTGGATCCAGGCCATTCAGGGTCTGGAAACTGTTGAGGAAGCGAATTTCCCATGCACTGAGAGCACTGTGCTGTTGCTGCTGCTGCTGCCTGCCCACCCCAAGGTGAGCCCTGAACCCTTTCATCAGGGGCTTCAAGGAAAAGAGAGGACAGTGGAGACCTACATGCAGAATAGTAGATTGGGCCACACAGATGAATTCCTATTGTATATTCAATATGCTATTTCAATATCTTTTTTAAATGAAAAGTTGCACCCACACAGAGGGCCCAGAATTTCAGATATGTGGTACATTAGATGACAAATTGCACACCTTCTGTTCATGTAAAGTCCTGGAATTTTGAGGAAAAAGCAGATGGCCTAGCATGGGGACCACAGGGTGGGAAGGAAGGGAGGAGAGTTTGTATAAAGGGGCAAATGGTCAGAATGGAGGAATCAGGAAGAGAAATATGGCAAAGAACTTTTGTCTGCCAAAGTCACTAATAGAGATGCTTTCATGTTTTTTTTTCTGCTTTGAAGTGCGGAAACTGAAATGGCCCAATACAATCCCAGAGCTGGTGAGGAGTGACTGCCACAGAAGTGAGCCAGAACTGATCTCCAGAGTGCCAGCTCCCTCCAACCCAGGGCAACAGGCTCCTGCCTGCATTCATCCCCCAGCTATTGGGTCTGAGCTGCCACTTTGCCTCTCTAACTTCATCCAGCTTCAGAACTGTTGTGAGACAAAGAGGGGCGTAAGGCACATGGACCCCAGGACCCTCTACCTTCCTAGGTTTGGTTGTGCTTGTAGGACAAGCACACTGCATGGAAAACATCAGTCTCTACCACTGGGAATGATTTTTATACCAATGTAGGCTGCTCATCATCTTGGTCCCTGTAACCCTCCAACTTACTCTGTGACTGCCTTTTGGAAAGAACAGCAAGATCTATGTAAGTCCTCTGGAGAAGGGAGATGGGTGAAGGAGATAAAGGGGACTAGTTGGGAAATAGTTTTGGTACAGGAATAGGGGACATGAGAGGTAGTGTAGAATAAGGAGTAGAGTCTGTCCTGAGGAACTTTCTGTCAACAAAGTAACATGAAAAGGGTGTGTGTGTTGACCTGTAACAGGTGCTGTAGATCTTGTAGAATAGGACTGAACCTTTCCTGAATTGCAGAGTAGGAGGGAGCTAGGAATAATCAACAATGAGGAGGCAAGAGCCTGCTCTGATCTTTGTAGCATAATTCAAGGCACACAAGTAGGATGCTGCCTTGGAAATAGCATCCTGTCTTTCCTACAGATCTGGGTGTAGAAGGAGAAAGATGCAGCACTATTGATCAGTGGATCCAGTCCTTCTCATTGCTGAGTAAGTCCTGTTTGTTAAAGTCCCTAAGAGAGGCACTTTCTTTATTCTTCCAGGTTTTATTTGGGGAAAGTGAAATGGTCTACTTGAACTCCAGTCTTGGTATGGTGTAGTGCCACAGGAAGGATCCTGGTGGGAAATTTGTGTCCTGTGTAATGATGCGTTAGGGCTATGAGTTCTAGTATCCATCTTCCAGTTATTGGGTCTTAGCTACCATCTTCTCCATCCTTTCCCTCACTGCTGCCCCTGCACTGTTGTTGAATATCCCTAAGGAAATCACATGTAGCATCGACCCAATAAATGTCTACATCCCTCATGGTTCCTGTGGGACCAGGGTTCCATGACATCTTAAAGGGCTGCCTGTGTCAAAAGGACAGACAACAGGTCTCAGGATTCCCTCTTCTTTGATCCCTTCATCACCTCCTAACTGCTTTCTGACTGTCTTTCAGAAGAACTGCAGGAACTGTAAATCCACTGGGGGCTGGGAGAATGGAGATAGGGGGCCGAACTGGGGAAAGGAGGTGGAGAGGATGAAGAGGAAATGAGAGGACCTATAGAGAGTGGGTAGAGTCTGTCCAGAGGAGCATACCTGAAATCAGTCAGGGGAAGAGGATGTTTTGCTGGGGCAGGTGCCTTGAAGAAGTGAGACCAGGGACAACTGTATCAAACAGCAGAGTATGACCTTGGTTACATTGTCAACCATGAGGAGGAAAGACCCTGCTGTGATGGTTCGTGGCTTAAGTCAATGTAGTGTGCTTTGCAAAGGGATTCCCATTCTGGGCTACTGAAGAAGGGTCTGGCAGAAGAGAAAGGTGGCTCCATCATTCAGTGGACTTCTCTCCAGATCCTGTCTTTCATGTCCTTTGGCAGATGATGACATCTGTGTCTTTGTCTCCATAGCCTTCTTCATCTAGGCTTCCCATGTTGAGTCCCACCTCCTGATCCAAGAATCTTTCATCAATTTTCCATCTCTTGGAGGGATTTATAACTGACATTTGATCTTACACTAACTTTGTTCTGTTACAATGTGGGAAGGTAAGAAGGCCTTGACAGGCCAGCTGCCATGGGACTTCTTTATGACCAATGCTCACCATTGGGGTCAGGCCTACAAGGAAACCTTGATCATCATGGATCTCTTGATGACAGCTACTGGTGCAGTGTGAAGCACTGGTTGAGTGTTGTGTCTGAACTGTTTTCCAGGTCACCTTCCAGGTAGGGAGAGGCTCACTGAGTCGGCAAGGAGAAATAAAATCATCAGGATATCCAGGGCCCTAATCTGTGTGAATCATGTACCTGAAGGTAAGGTTGAGTACAGTAAGCATCTGTTTGTTGTAGAAGATGAGTCTCTGAAGCCTGGTCTTGATGTGGTGAAAAGGGTCCCATGATGTGGCATGTGCCAGCATCCATGACACACAGGGAAAGTTATCATTGACTTGCTCAACTGAAGAGTCATGGGAGACTGAGAGACTGCAGAGGTGTGACAAGCTAAGAACCAACTTCTCTGTTGTAGCTGGCCTCTAGCTCCATTATGACCATCTGATCCTGGCCTGTTAACAAACCCTGATGCATATCATTCTTTGGACAGATCTTCCCAGCAGCTGTCATTTACTTCCAGAACACTGACCATCTGGTGAGTCCCAAGTGCACACAACAAGATCAGTCAGTTTCTACACTGAGAGAGAGAGAGAGAGAGAGAGAGAGAGAGAGAGAGAGAGAGAGAGATTTTCAGTTTGTGGGTATCACCTGGTGTCAGACTGTGTTTCTGCTGCATATCAGTGAAGGCAAGGCTGAGAAATGGTTGAGGAGTCTCTTGAATTGTAGACATGAGATAGGGAAATTTCCTGAATCCTCATTTTATATTTTACTTTTTTTGAGACTGGATCTCATTATATAGCCCTGACTATCCTGATACTCTCTGTGTAGAACATGCAGCTTTCAATCTCACAGAGATTGACCCCCTTTCTCTACCTCCTGAGTGCTGTGATTACAGATTTGAACTGCCATGCCTTGTAGTCGACAGCCATCCCAGCATTGGCCTGGAAGTTCCAGCCCCCACTGAGGCTTTGGTAATTGTCACGCCCACAAGGCAGGGTGGAGAAGGAAGCAGAAGACCGAGGATCGAGGATCGAGAGGAAGTCTCTCTCTCTTGTTCCGGGACCCTGGACGCTGGAGGTGGACCGAGTAGAGTTCTCCAGAGAACACTGCCGGACTGCACTATACCTTTGCCAGACCCTGCAACCTACCCCTTCATTTGTTAGTTACCCCACAAAATATACCTCCCTTTTAACTATGTGGAGTGGCCTTAATAATTTCACCAATATCTGGCGCCCAACATGGGGCACGAACCCATGACTCTGATATTAAGAGTTTAATCCAAACCTTCCATTCTGATAAAAAACAAGTTTTTTCCAACAGCAATCTCTGAAGTCTCCAGAAGGAAGATGCGGCCCCAACAACAACTCTACCCAATCCAGAATGATGCCATGGTGATCATCATCATACTACACTTCTTGCCAGAATTTCAGACAGTCTTACCCATTACTCTGAGAGGTACAGTTAGTCTAACTGAGATTTAACTATCTGAGCTTTCTCACAATACCCAACAGAGATACCATCGCACCCTAAACAGCAGAAAACGACGCCCCTTATCCCTAAGGTTTCATATTTCTCAGGGTTATGGATAATGGTTCTAGGGTTGGGGGTGGAAGAAACTGTTAAACTCAGTACTCTCCTTAAGGAAAGAAAATATGTCTCAAAAAAAAGGGAAAAGAAGAAATGGAATGGATAGGTATAAGATATTATGGTAGACTATTATATACATTAGTAAACAAATTTAGTAATATAGCAGCCTTTGCACTGTTATGAATTCTTATATGTTGATAGAAATATAAATTTTTTATATTTCCTATTTAGATAATTTGTATATTGATACCAATACAGAACTATGTTTGTTATATTGTACACATATTTTTACTCTTATTTGAAATATTTATATATTGATACAAATGTGCATTTATATCTGTCATACTGTATGTATGTTCTACTTCGGATTAAGATATTCTGTATACTGATATATATTTAGGATCATTATCATATTTCATATTGCACTATACATTCCTCCTTCTGTTAAAGATACTTCGTGTATTGTCACAATTTTAAAGTCATTGTTCTTTTACTGTACATTTGCTTATAGACTGTTTGCCTTATTTATAGGAAACCTTAGTCCTTAGGTTGTTTAGATAGATAAGACTTACAGAGTTCTTGTCACCTATGCTTGTCATCTCTATAATTATGTTAGTTAGGTTATCCAGATTTATAAATACATAGGTCAGATGGACAGGTAATCTTCAAACACTTCATGGACCTAGAGAATATGGCATTTAAATAACTTAGAATTCTGTTGACGTGAGACACAATTGCTCCTGGCAGCACCAATTTGATCCCGAGAGAATGTTGGGCTTCTAAGACATTTCCATTTAGAAGTTTGTCTTCTTGGCACAAAATGGCCTACTGGGCAAAGAACTGCCCTTGCCTCAACTGCTGACAGTACAAATGCTGTCCTTTCTGGACAAGCGGGACACAAGGAAAGCGACCACTGTGCTTTGCCAAGACAGGGTAAGATGGTCTTTCAGAATTCCTGCTTCTGAAAATGGTCTGTCAGATACTCTAGGCCTGTAGCCAATGTGAATGCACCAATGATGCTGAGAAACATTAGGTGACTGTCCAGGCTGCTAGTTGTCTCTGTCTACTCTTGCAAGACTCCTAAAAGTTGCTTGCTTCCTACTCCCATTTCTCAGGTATTATTATATTCCTTCTCAGGTCTTTGATGAGGTTGGAGATTAACAGTTATAGTTAAAACTTAATATATATACACATATAATATCTTAGATAGAACATATTAAGTATTAGACTCAGGTTCTTTAGGAAAGGACATCTTTTGGAATGATCTTTGTAACATGCCACCTACCCATGCCCTAGAATTGCCTGGATTTTACTATGTGTTTTTTGCTTAATATTGTTTGCACTTATTGTAATTCCAACTTATCTAAGTCATTATCCTTCATTACTCCTGGACAATATTTGATAACCAACTCTTTGTATATAGTCTTGTATTAGGTTAGAACTTTCTTATTTAGACAAAAGGGGAGATGTAGTGGATAGCCATCTCAACCTTGGCCTGGAAGTTCCAACCCCCATTGAGGCTTTGTTAATGGTCATACCCACAAGGCGGGGCAGAGGAGGGATTGGAAGACTGAGGATCTAGAGGAAGTCTCTCTAGAACACCGCCGGACTGCACTATACCTTTACCAGACCCTGCAGCCTACCCCTTCATTTGTAAGTCACCCCACAAAATAAACCTCCCTTTTAACTATGTGGAGTGGCCTTAATAATTTCACCAATATCACCTGGCTTCAATTACTGTATGTACAGCTTCAATGGTAAATTCCTGCAAACATCTGAGGTAAAGGAGACAAGTTCTGTGCTTCTTTCATCCTGACAGGGTCAGGGATTGAACTGAAGGTACTGTCATCCAGGATGCACTACAAACTGCAGCAAAGTCCAAATCTAACCTTCAGAATCAAAGTCTATATCTACCACTGTACAGATACCTGGAGGTGAGAACTGCTATCATGAATTCTTCAGGGGACCCAAGTCAGTGGGCTGGAGGAGGTATGTCCTAGCTGATACATCCTTGGGAACAAGGCACAGAGCATGCAAAGGCTACTCTCTAACCCCTTTTCACAGGATCCCCGCCTGCAGTCCAGGCACAAATCCCATGACTTCAACCTGACCAATCAGGAGAGTCCAGATGGCTACCTGGTCTGATTGATTGAGTTCTTTCCATTTGAGCCATGAGATCACATTGAGGACTCAAGGTGGGTCACTGAGACAGCTGGTGACTGTCTTGGGATGTTGAAGGCAGGGCTCTCACTTTAAGGACTCCAGTGGCAGAGGCAGTGCATGAAGCCACATATTCTAGATAGGAGCTTCCAGTTCTACTAAATCTGTCACTCAGACCTGTCTGCTGTCTGTTGACTTCCATGGCTACTCTGCTCATGGATCCCACGTGCTTTTGTTCCTTGTCAAAAACACTTTGGGTTGGATTTAGTCATGAACCTTGTTTATATGCCCTGGTTTAATCCAGAGGGCCTGATCCAGTTGGGGCTCCACAGCTTTTGTTTCACAATTCATTAGGTAACCCAGGTAAGAGCTGCAGGTTTTTGGATTCTGAACCCACTGGGACTCTGTGCAGCCCACTCTAGACAGTCTGTGATGGTAGAGGTGATCAGTCCCTCCAAAGAACATTGTGGACCATCCCAGGAAGACCACTGTCCTATTCATGTATATAGTGTTCTTTTGTTCATGTTCTGACCCCTATGACCTTAAGATTTTACATATGAAAGAAAACAGTGATCCTTGTCTTTTGGGACAAGCTTGTCACACATTACACGTTAAACTTAGTTGTATCTGTTTTCTTAAAAATGTCTAAATTTCATCCAGTCTTGAGGGTGAGAATGTGCTTTTTACCCTGTATGCTCATTTATTTATTTCATCTATTTATTTATTTATCTCTCTACTGAGTTATTTATTCATTTATATATTCATTCTATGTATCTTTTACATCAGTATCTTGATCACATTTATGTCCCCATCCTTTCACATCGGCCCTCCACTCTTACACCTGCCCAAACAAAACAAAATTTAAGAGAATAAAAAGAAAACATAAGATAAAGTTAAAAAGGGGAGACTTAAAGGTTTCCCTGTGGAAGCTGCAGTGACCGAGTGTGACAGTGAGAGTCACACTGTGAACCCCTCCCTCTATCCATGTCTTCACTTGTCAGTGCTCATTGCAGAGTCACTGGTCAGCTCCAGGTCTCAGGTTTCTACTACACCAATGTTGTATTTGATACTGTCATCTGTCCTTTGCAGTTGGCACGTTGACTTGTTTCACTCAATGGGTATGCAACTTTTTTATTATATTTGTGTTTTAATTTTACATATCAGCCATGGGGTCCCCTGTCCTCCCCCCTCCTGACCTCACCGACCCACCTTCCCCCAGCCCCTCCCCTCCATTTCCATCTCCTCCAGGGCCAAGAGTCCTCTGGGGATTCAGGTCAACCTGGTAGATTCATTCCAGGCAGGTCCAGTCCTCTCCTTCCAGGCTGAGCAAAGTGTCCCCGCATATGCCCCAGGCATCCAAATAGCCAGCTCATGCACTAAGGACAGGACTGGGTCCCACTGCCTGGGTGCCTCCCATAACAGGTCAAGCTATTCAATGGCTCACTTATCCAGAGGGCCTGATCCAGTTGGGGGCTCCACAGCTTTTGTTCACAATTCATTAGGTAACCCAGGCTCAGAAAGACAAACATGGTATGTACTCCCCCATAGTAGGACACTAGATGTAAAACAAAGATGACTAGACAGCTACTCACAACCCAGGGGGCTACCTAAAAAACAGGACACTAAGAAAGACACAGGGATCACCAATGTCAGATGATGATTCTACATGAACAACCTAGACGACAGTAGGAATAATAAAGGGCAAGTTTCGAGGGAAAGAGAGCTTAGGGGAGCAGGAGATCCCAGCTGGATCAAGAACAGAAAAGGAGAACAAGGAATAACAGACCATGATGAATGAAGACCACATGGGTATGCAAATTTAAACTCTGACTTCAAAATCACAAGTGCCACAGTACAAACCCACTTCTAAATAACATGACAAAGTTGATCTGGAGATGGAGAGGAGAAGATGGGAACCAGAGATTGCAGAGGCAGCAGGAAAGTATTGGCTAAGGGAGGAATTTGGAGAGGATGGAAGAGAATGAGGGAGGAGCTATGGGGAGAGGGATGCACAGTAGGTCTAGCTTAAGTGACGCATATTTCAAGTTCCTCTAGAGTCCCTGTCATATGTCTGTGCTCTTTAAAGTGATGAGCTTTTTACTTCAGGAGACACAGGGTGGCAACTTGCAGGTGTGACCTGAGACAGCAGAAGCAGGAGCTCTGCGGGAAGTCCAGATGGCAGTGTGCCCTCTTCCTCAGCATAAAGGGTCTGTGTCCAGCAGAGGAGGAGGTAAGCCATCTACCACAGCTTTTCTCCAGGGAACCCTAGTTATCAAGGAAATATGATCCAGGGCTGGTGTTTTACAGCATCCTTCTC
>NW_023413284.1:0-11848 GCF_903995425.1 Onychomys torridus
ACCACCACAAGAGAGATACCCTAACAGTCTATCACAGAGCTCTTCTGCACTGACAGATAGAAGCAAATGCAGAATACAAGGCCAAATACCATGCAGAGCTCCAGAAGTCAGAGAGACAAGAGGGATTTTATGAACATGTGCATCATGATCATGATGGGGAAACCTGCAGGGACAAACAAACCAAACTAGTGAGAAATCATGAAAGTTGGATCAATGGCTGTGGAGCCTACATGGGACTGGACTAGGCCCTCTGCATGACAAGACATTATGTATCTTGATCTGACTGGGGGCCCCCCTGGCAGCAGGCTTTTTGGAGCTCACTACCTATGATGGTAAGACTCATGCAGCCCTGAGGCAGGGGGTAGGGCTTGGATGTGCCTCCCCATTGGAGGCCCTTGTTTTCTTCTAGGAGGAGTAGGGGATGGGTAGAGGGGGAGGCTGGAGGGATGCAGGAGGGAAGGGGGGTTCTTTGATTGGTGTGTAAAATGAATGAAAATTTATCCTATTATAACTTGGAGCTGGGCAGTGGTGGGGTTATCCTATTATAACTTGGAGCTGGGCGGTGGTGGGGCACACCTTTAATTCCAGCACTTGGGAGGCAGAGGCAGACGGATCTCTGTGAGTTCAAGGCCAGCCTGGTCTACAGATGGAGATCCAGGAAAGGCTCAAAGCTACACAGAGAAACCATCTCTCGAAAAAACAAAAAAAAAAAAAATTTTTTTTGTGTCAATCTATGAGAGAAACAGAGCCAGGAAGTAATCCACAAAACTTTAATCCCAATATTTGGGAATCAAACGCCTTTAATCCTAGCACTAGTGATCTCATGCCTTTGTTTGGGAAGCACCTAACTCTTTAATTCCAGCACTAGAAAGGAAGTGATAGCTGGGAAGAGAAAATATAGAAGGCATGAGGAGACAGTAACTAAACTTTTCTGGCTGAGGAGACTTGGATGTAAGACTTGGCAGTGGCGTATTCCTTGGTCTCTGTGATCTTTCGGCAGTTGGCTCACAATCTGGCTCCAGAACTTTTGTTAAAAGACCTACTAGATTCGGTACTACAACACATTTCCATATATGCCTGTACTTTACCTTGATCATATTTCCCTGCACTATTTCAGTACCCCTACCAAAGCTTTGTGACTGATACTATGATTTTCCAAAGCTCAACTTCCTCCTTCCTTATGAATCAAAGGAGACAACATATATCCTATTTTTGTTTGTGGACCTGCTTTGTCTCACATAAAACTACATCTAGTTTTAGCTTTTTCCTTACAACACTACAGAGCACTAGTAATGGTGCTGAGTGTGGACACTTCTCCATAGTCTCCTTATTCACTATGATGTTTTCCAATTTAATTGTTACTAATTTTACTTCATATGCTCCTGGGTGAGGACATTTTGATTTTCAACAAGGGGCCATTGGGTGTGTTGCTGAGATGGATGTGAAGTATCAAAGACTCTCATTAATGATTTTCCAGTCTGTGTTCATGAAGTTAAGCTGTTTGTACTTTCTTTATTCAGAGATTTTGGTTGTGTTCTCAGAGTAATACCAGCACTGAGATCAGTTTGAATACATTCCTTAGATTCCTTTTTCATGAGTCTATTCTGTAATATTGGTGTTTTACTTAATTGGGTTTTCTGTTGCTGAAAAAAAAACCCAAAAAACCAAACCCCTCCCCCCAAAAAAAAAACCCACAGAAAAATAAAGTTGGGAAGGAACAGGTTTATTCAGCTTATACTTCCAAGATTGTTGTTACTCTCCAGACAAAGTCAAGACAGCCTCTCAAACAGAGCAGGCTCCTGTTGGCAGGAGATGATGCAGAGAACATGGAAGGCTGCTGCTTACTTGATTGCTACCCCTGGCTTACTCAGTCTGCGTTTTATAAAACCCAAGACCACCAGCCTAAGGATAGCACCACTCACAATGGGAAAGTGCCTCCGCCATTGGTCACTAGTAGAGAGAATGTCAGACAGCTGGCTGTCATGGAGACATGTCATCAACTGCGGTCCCTTCCTCTCTGATGACTCTAGTATGTGTCAGTTTAACCTGCAAGTCCCTCAGGACAGTGTTTGTTCTTCTCCAAAGTTTTGATAGACTCAGGGAATCCAAGAAGCCTCGGTTCTACTTTGCTTGAAGCCATTTTTGTTATCAGCCACACCTGTTGCTTATGACTCAAGTCTTTATGTATTTTTCTTTTATTTTCTTTTATTAGTAACAGACATCTAAAAGTTCCATTCATACTTGGTAATTTCTTGGTTTCTAAAAGTGGAACCATTTCTGAAAGATCCTCTGGACTGCAGTGTTGCTAGGACATAACTGCTCTATTTTCCCCTATAAGTTTGTATATTAAATCTATTGATTAGTTTGGGCCAGGATTTTTCATTTTGATACCTTATTTAAAAATGACCAAGTCATCTGGTGGAGAGCATGGCAAGCAAGGGAGTTTGGCCTCCTTCCTTGGGTCCCTGGAGGCCTCCAGCCTGTGCTGTGTTAGCCGGGGGTGGGGAGCAGCCAAGGTCTCTGTCCCTAGGTCCTGACAGCAGCCACCAGCCTCGCTGATCACCACCCCCCTCTCCCCCCTCACCCCACTCCAATGAATCGCCTCGGTGGCAGCAACCTCTGGGCATGGCTGCCTCCACTCCATTGGCCCACTGCTCTCCAGGACTGGGCCATGGAGATGCCCCAGCCATGCCTTAGAGGACAGAGGACATCTCCAGGTGTTGGCAGGCGTGGTGTGGCAGAAAGAATGGGGGCCACCCGAAGGCCAAGCTTGGCCCTTGCAGGCTCTGCAGCAGGAACACTGGACCTTCACTGGGAGGACCCCCGATGCCCAGACCTGGATGAACAGAGGCCTCCACAGTCCTGGAGCCCCACATATCTTAGGGGCCCTTCTCCCACCCACAGAAGCCTGGACCTGACATGGCTTGCAGCCGGTCGGAAAAGCTGATGATACCACTGCTGTAGAAGGCCTTGTACATAATATGAAAAAGCTGCTCTCAACCTTATCCCCAGTTTTTAGAGAAACCTTTGGCTAAGTTTGGACATCTAGCTGTAGTGATTGCCGACACAGGGTAAAGTAGAGGTAGGAAATCAGAAATGAGGTGTGTACCCATTCGTCTTGGAAAACATTATAGACCTGTCTTCTAGAAGTGACGTTGGAATGGAATTGTTTAGGCCACCTCTAGAAAGACCCAGGAGTGACACTCGTCCTTGTTCAGTAGTTAGAGGACCCAGACAGAGGAAGAGGTCCAGAGTCAGATTGGTCGTGTGAAGAAGATGCCTTTTTTTGGTGTTCTAACTATTGTATTGTGTATGCATTTTATTTATTCCCCACCCCCACCCATGTGAGTGTGTGTGTGTGTGTGTGTGTGTGTGTGTGTGTGTGTGTGTGTTTGACAATGCCAAGTATTTTTTGGAAATATCTTTCTAGATGCTCTAAAGTGCCTGACATATTTTATATGTAGCAAAACAACACATTATGTAAATACATTTTTGTTAGGATTCATTTGAAATATTGTTGGGGAAGGAATAGCCACACCCCTCCTGGTTCCTGGAAGAAGGACATGCAGAGCTAAAGCCATTGTGCACCATGGGTGGAAAAGAAAGCACTGCCCCATTGTGTTTGGCTTTGCCATGTACAGAGTACATGTAAAGGACATAGGAGTCCTAACTTACACCATCTAGTCGCTCTAGATGTTAAAGAGGTTGCCAGCGTATGACAAAGTAGAGGTAGTAGAACAATATACTTTGTACTTTTTGGGTTACATTTTTTTCTTTTTGTGTTAAAAAATGTTATTACTCTTGTTACATGTATGCCGTTTACTGGACTGTTGTGTACATAGTGGACAACAGTCCTTACTTAAAACATCTGGTCTATCTAGATGTTTAGAAGTGCGCAATGTATGTTAAATGTAGAGGTAGTAAAATATCACTTTGTAAATATCTTTTTGCTAAAAGCTTAAAAAAAATGACCAAGTCATTCTATCTCTGATCTCAGTCTTTTCCTTTGCACATTTACATCAGTAATTCCATCTTTGATCTTTACTATGATTCCTCATCTAGTGCTTTGAGATTGTGTTCTTCTAGTATTTCTATGTCCTTGTCCTGCATCATTAGATTGTTTATGATATCTCACATTTCATGTCAGATTTTGTAGCATTGAACATCCATTCTAAAAGTGCATTAACTATTGTTTCTCATGTTGTTTGTCACAGGAATTGGCAACAATATAAAGTGTTGTAATTGAGCAGAGCTCATTGCCAGGCCCTTAGAAGAAAACATCCTTTAAAAGGATTTCAGGATCTTAACATCTCTAAGCTGTGGTGGATTTGGAGAGGTGAAGCTTGACTGCTACCTTCCTACACATACACAGGTGGTTGTCAAGGTCCTGGAGAAAAGAAACAATTCCCTGGCTCACATCAACACTGAAGTTAAGACACTTCAATCTGTGGAACACAGAAACATCGTTCAGTTTTTCACATTGTTGACACAAGTACAAAAACTTATCTGATCATGGAATATGTTTCAGGAAAGCACCTGCATGTGTTTTTCACAGAGAGAGAATTCCTAAAGGAGGATGAGTCTAGAACCATGAAGAGCAATGCAACAGGAGCTTTCCTCTGTGTTTTCTGCTTTTGTTCCTGCCTGAAATCCTTCCCCAAATTCCTTAACTGATGGATTTTGATCAGAATATGTAAGTGACAATATGCTATCCTCCACACACTGATCTCTGTCATCATGTCTGTCAGCAATAGAAAGTGTACTAAGACAATTCCTAAGATGGGTCTCAACCATGGGATCCTACTGTCTCCACCTCTCATGCAGCACCATCTCTGCTATCCGATCTACAAAACGGTGCTATTTGTCACCATAACTGAGCTTTATGCAGACACACCTAAGCCAAGAACAGCCAAGCCATGAAGCCCAAGGCAGTGGTGAATCTCCTCCTTCCCCTTCCTCTCTCCCTGCTGTTGTGTTTGCAGCCTGCCTGTGTCCCTTTGTCTCTCTCATCACAGGAGACACAGTCCCACTGCATGCTGGTTCAGTCTAGCTGCTGGTGAAGGGGCCCTTACTGTGGGGTGTTTATCAGATCCATATTTGTCTCCTAACAGGAAAGTGACAGCAAGCTGGAAGGAAATGGGTATCACTGTGGATGAAATGCTGGGATGTTGCTCCACTTTGGAAAGGTGAGTTTTGCTTTCCCGTCCTGGAGTACAGAGGATACATAACTTAGTAGTCTTGGAACTACATTTTATTCAGATCCCATATTGGGGGTCTGGCAATTAAGAGAGAAAAATCAGAAGAGACTGAATGTCAGGGCTCAACTGTGGGTGTCCCGTGGCTGAAAGTATATTTGAGATTACTAAGTTTAGTCCTATTGTATGAGAGAGGCTTCTGTGATTTGGTCTAGCCTTGATAATGCTCTACAGACAAATAAGCATGAGGCTGCCAAAGCCAGCATTTTTCAATTCCAACTAAAGTAGTCATTGAGCTAAAGATGCAGAGGGCCTAGGGTGTAGTGAAAGACCACAGAAGCATGGATTTAGAGGCATCTTGATATAATGACGCAAGCTGCATATCCCTCCCCTCTGACACTCGGTCCCAAAAATGTTATGGCAGAACAGTTTGTGTAGAACAGGGTAAATATTTTTTAACACCTGTATGGGAGGACAGTTACTCTACCACTAGCTAGCTACTTTGTAATGGGCTGAAGAACCATGAGCACAAGGGTGTACACAGACTTGCAAGGAAAACCATTCCAGAGTCACTGAGCTTCTTGCTTATGTGCCCATAGCTACTCTACATGAGAAGTTGACTACTAAGGCACCTACTTTACTGAGCCATGTGCTTTACTGAATCCACTGCCTTAGAAGGAAGACTTGGATGCTGTAGCCAGGTCAATGAATCCCAGGACAGACAGCCCAAGAGAATCAATGGCTCCAGACCCGTGTGATGGTCTCTAAGGAGGCAAATCTCCATATGAGCAGATGTGGAGTTTATTTCTGTGTATACTAAGATTTGCTGTGTGTCTGATGGGAAATTGTTGAACACATATTAATCTGTGAAGCATTTTTCTGCCTTTAGCTTTTTTGACCTGGAAGAAGAGAAGTCAGATGAGGATCATGCCCCCATACATATCACCTCCCCTCTTCACTGCATGTCTGCTGGATGCAGCAGTACCAGGTGCAATCAGTAGCAGCTACTGAGGCAGGATCTTCACTCACATCACCCCAAAGCTTTCCATAGGTCTCCACCTCACAGAGGATGAAGCTGAGTCCTTGAGATGCTCTTTTGAACATAGCATGTTTTAGGGGACTCTGCTTTAATTCTACCTAGTGGACTATTGACCCAGCCATGATGACCAGATTGGTCCAATTAGGTCACATGGGGGCTAACAGTCACTTCCAGATTTCTTATTTGCCATGCATTCTCTCCTACCATCTGCAGGTTTTTTTACCATGTTCTATCATGGAAGCTTAATTTCACCAAGTATGCATCCTGTCTGGTGAAGACAATTGTGAGTCAGATGGGATGCAGAAAGCAGAGTGCCTGTGTTTAGACATGATGCTGGAGAACTACATTTCCTTCTTTGTTCCCAGAGCCAGACTCCTGAAAGTAGCAGGGCAGCCATGAGAAATCATTCCCTGCAGTCAGAGGCCCCTGAAGTGACCCTAATGATGTTGACCTAGGGAAGGTCACATTGAAAGACAATGGGCATTATTATACCTGCCTCATTAGTCCCTAATTTCCACTAAAAGTAAACCTGCCATTATCTGCCAAGGCCAAAGAGCTTATGCTTTGGAAATGTGGAACTCTCAGCCAGCTTCTTCATTGGTTTATAATATTGTTTCTCTTGTAGGTGTCTGGTCACATCCTGAAATATATACCCAGAGAATTCCTGACGGGAGGACATGCACACTCAGTACTAGTACTAAAGATGCAGGATAGAACATCCCACTTCCCTTCTCAAGAAAACCAGCAGGTATAGTTAGAGTTTTCCTGCCTGGCCAAGTCAGGACAAATCTCTCTTACCCGCCATTCCCACAGTCACTCAGACCCAACCAAGAAAGCACACAGAGACTTATATTGCTTACAAACTTTATGGCTGTGGCAGGCTTCTTGTTATCTACTTTTTCCATCTTAAATTAACCCATTTCTGCTTATCTATACTTTGCCACATGGCTTGTGGCTTACCAGTGTCTTTACATGTTGCTTTTCATGGTGGCGGCTGGCAGTGTCTCTCTCTCCAACCTTCTACTTCCCAGAATTCTCTTCTCTCTTGTCCCGCCTAAACTTCCTGCCTGGCCACTGGCCTATCAGAACTTTATTTACACAGAGCAATATCCACAGCACTTCCCCTTTTCTTTTTTTTTTTTTTAAAGGAAGGTTTTAACTTTTACATAGTACAATTATGTATAACAAAAACAATTATCTAGCAAGAATTACAGTTACAATATTAAAGAAGATATCCTATCTATCTTATATTTGTGAGTCTAAGGTTTTATATCTAAGTTATCTTGTATCATAACTGAGGAAATTATAACTATCTAGTCTTCAACCACATCAAAGACCTCAGAAGGATATATTACCTGAGAACCGGAAGAAGGATGCAAGCATTTTTCAGGAGTCTTGCAGGGTAGACAGAGACAGCTTGCAGCCTTGACAGTCACCTAATGTTCCTTTGTAAAGTTGGGGCATTTGTTTTCAGCCCACAGGGCTAGAGTCTCTCGGTCAATTTTCTCAGTGTCCTGTAGAATGCTTGGCAGTTTCCTCTGCGAAGCAGGAACCTGAAGGACCATTTTGTCAAGCGAAATTTAGTGGTCACCTTTCTATGGATCCTGCACGTCCAGTCAATCAAGCAGTCCAGGCAAGAACAGTTTCTTCCCAAATGGCTACTTTTGCCAAGGTGAAGATAAACTCCATATGAAGTGTCTTTAATGCCCATCCTCCTCTCTGAAGTAAATCGGTGCTGCCAGGAGCAGACATGTCTCACTGTCCAGAAAGTCTAAATTTTAAAAATATTTTAAATGCCATATTCTGTAGACCTTTGAAATTTTTGAAGATTACCTGTCTATCTGAAATATCTCTGTGTATACCTAGAAGACTTAACTAACATGGCTATGAGTATGATTATCATAGATGACCAGTTATTAATCTATTTTTAATTATCCATTACAATTTTAAATGAGCTGTACAAACATAATACCTTAAACAAGAGTAGAAATATATACACAGTATAACAAAATTAACTTTAAGTTTGTATCAATAGAGTAAAATCTATACCAATGTAAAACATTTTAAATGAGTTGTTGCTCTTTAGAGGTAAGTTCATTAATCTACCATTTCATCCTATCATATCTATATCATATCCCCTTTTTATCTTTAGAAATAGATTGCATTTATAATCAACCTGTTTTAAATAAAATATTGGTTTTGCTCTGCCCCACACCAGAGGGCTCTTCTGATTTGGGACACAAGAATCTCTTAACCTTTTTTTTTTTTTTTTTAACAATGTGCTTCGGTTTAGAGAAGGAGTGAGCCAATTCCATCTCCAAAGGCAGCTTGATAATTTTGGGAAATTGGGCACAGTTTTTCTTAATACTTCCTGCTGGAGGGGGGCACTGTATCTTATGGGGACACAAAGAAAATTTTAGGATTATGGAGTAGTCTGAGAGGGTAAACCTCTGAGCCAGTTGCCTTGAAACCATTCTGGATGTCAGATCATCTGGGCCATGGTGTCATCGGAGACCTTTCAGGTGGTCTTGGCTGATCAAACCTGATGTATCTTAATCTGGAACAAATCCACAGCCTATGGCTTTATTGTTTAGAAACTGTATGGCTGTGGCAGGCTTCTTGTTATCTACTTTTTCTATCTTAAATTAACCCATTTCTGCTTATCTATACTTTGCCACATGGCTTGTGGCTTACCAGTGTCTTTACATGTTGCTTCTCGTGGCGGCGGCTGGCAGTCTCTCTCTCCAACCTTCTACTTCCCAGAATTCTCTTCTCTCTTGTCCCGAGTATACTTCCTGCCTGGCCACAGGCCAATCAGAACTTTATTTACACAGAGCGATATCCACAGCAAGCAGGTCATTTCCTGAGCTCTAGAGGACCTGTCTCAGGAGGACATGCTGTAGTGGGCAAAGAAATGGATTCTGTTCCAGCATCCACCGGAAATGCTAATTCCCAGCAATTGTGCAAGGACTGACAGGGGGAGACATTCCCAGCGTGGTCTAATAGCTGTCATTTAATATGAGGTAGAATGCCCAAAAGGACCTGATAACTAGAAGTATATGTGTGGTCACACTGGTTGGTGGTATGTCCAATGTGTTTGTCAGTATATCAGAGGGGGGCACTGGAAGAATGGGGTGTCAAGATGGGCACAATCCCTACTCAGTATGTGTTAGCTTATGGGTGAAGTGGTGTCCATCAAGGTCTGATCATTCATTTTAATGTAGTTTGGCAGTGTGTGATGTGATGTCTAGGAGTGCTTGACACCTCAGAGTGTGTGTAAGGGTTAGGGTGTCAGCAGAGCCTGGTACTTAGCAGTGCAGATGAGCAGGTGCATGGTGATTTGTACATTCCAGAGCCTTCAGCTAGCCTTATAGGAGTTGTCATGGAGTGATGGAATGCCCAACAGGTCTGATATCCAACAGGTTATTTGGGTAGATATGATGCAGTATCCAGTGGTCCCTGATATTAACATTGTAGTTTGTGATGATGGGGTGTGTAATGTTCAACAGGGCCTGAAACCTAGCATCATATGTGGAACTTCAGTGATGTAAGGGTGTCAAGTGGGGCCCAATAACTAGCAGTGTATTTGGGTACAGTGGCAAGAGAGTGTCCTGTATGGCCTGATAATTAGCAGTTAATGTGGGATTATGTGGGTGACATTTGGGGATGCAGACCTAGGAATACATGTGAGGTGTGTGTGAGGGTTTGTTCAGTGAGTCCCCAGCAGACAGTGTGTGGTTTGTTGGGAAGTCATGCATCCTTCCATACTTAGAAGCGTACTAGAAGCTGTGTATGTGTGTGTGCTGTGGGGGTTGTTAATCACGGTCTGACAGCTAGCAATGCAGGTGAGGTGGCATGGCATGGCTGTAGTGTCCCATGCTGCATTATTTCCAGTGTTGTATGTCAGTGCAGGAAGATTCCAGGAATGTTTGAAACAAGCAGTAACTGTGTCCTTGACAGGAGCTGGAGTGTCCAACAGGACCTGACACCTTTTACCACTGCTCAGTTGATACTGTGGCTGGAGGCATGTCTAGCAGGGTCTAGAACCTAGCATCATGTGTGGGACAGCAGATGGGGAGCTGAATATCCAGGCCTAGTACACAGAAAACTCTGTGGTGAGTGTGGGTGAGGGGAGTCCTTCATGTCCTTACACTGACAATATATGTAAGGTGTTAACAGGGAGGGGCATGCACAGCACATATAAGCGTCTAGGTATCAGGTTCTGCTGCTTTCCACCTGACTGGACCTTCAATACTGTGCTATTACCAGATCCAGATGGACAGCTCATCTCCGTCTACACAACATGAGAGGTGTCATCCCTCATTGCACCACACAGCAAACACTACACCTACCCGTAGATGTTCAATAGACACTGCTATTCACCATGCCCAGTTAAACTCCATATGACACTGCAGATAAAATGGAATGATTTAGGTCATTAACCAACCCCCTACACACACACCCTCACATTTCTAGATACCCATCCCTGATGGATGCTCTTCCTGTGTCACTACTGCCTACATCCAATGCTAGGCTCCTGGTCCTGCAGGATGCACACTTAAAGCCATACTCACACTATGCATCATGTCATTCTGGCCTCCTCAGCTTCATTCTACATACTGGGCAAGCTGTCAAGCTCTCCAGACAGGGTCCATTCTCCATTTCCATCCAAATTATGCAGTAATTTTTAGGGTATGCTGAACACAACCCTGGCTCTCCACCCGTATTCTAAACTTGTATGTATCTTTCCTGATATAAACACTCTTGTTACCAGCCATATTCACTGCATGTTTTCAGGCCTGCTTGGTATCCTTTCCCTGGCTGCTGTAACCTCACATACACTGACAGGTATCATAGTTGTTTTTCAGGCCATGCAAGAACCCTCTGTCTCCCCCATGACTAACAACCTATATACACTGGCAGGGTTCAGGTGTTGCTGGAACTCATCTGCCTTCTCACTGACCCATGTACACTGCCCTGTATGTCCTGATAGATCATTCCCCTCCCCATTAAAGTATCACAGGCCCCAACATGCTGCTGGACACAGTCCTGGAAATCAGGCCCAGCTATACAAGAAAAGATCTGGCACCTTAACAACAGTGACTGCTGCTGAGGAACAGGGATATCTGAGAGTTTATATTTCTTTGGATTTTCTCAGACATCCCAAAGCATTCCAATTGCCCATTAGAGTAAATTCTATTGGAATTCTACATATTTTTTCTTTGTTTGTACATTGTTTCTATCCAACACCAGTGAGATACAGTACAAGTAAATGACTTCAATTGCACTATCTTTAAGTTATGGATTGCCTGGGAAATGAGGTCCCAGTACTCTGCCCTTCTCAGGCAATCCAGTCTAGAGGCCATGCAGGGATGAACATTCCCTTCCCAAGACTCACTGAGGCATTTTCTTGCTCTGCTCTGGCAGGATTCTTGGGTCATTTGTGAGGACATAAAGCCATAGGTGACCTTTCCAAAATGTCAACATACACAGAGCATCAAAGTGGGACAGAGATTCCATGGTAACACATCCAGTGGGAGGCTTTCACAAGGGGATCCTCCTGTTGTCCCCATTCTTGCTGAGAATTGGTGGTGGTGGTCCAACGTTGGGATGC
>NW_023413285.1:0-15532 GCF_903995425.1 Onychomys torridus
AGATGAAATCTGTGTTTTATTTATCTGATTTCTTGGGTTCAACATGTATATTTTGTATATTAACCTTTAGCATTTAGAATTTGTTTTATTTATCTGATTTCTGTTGTTTCATATGTATATTTTGCATATCACAGATTTATCATTTGCAATTTTTGTTTTATTTAATTTCTTGTGTTCAATAAGTATATTTTGGATATTAGAACTTTATCAGGTGAGAATTTTCATTTTATTTATATTCCTGTGTTCAGTATGGACATTTTTAAAGTTAGACATTTATCAGTTCAGAATTTTTGTTTTATTTATCTGATATCTTGGATTCAACATGTATATTTCATATATTACACCTTTAGCATTTGAGAATTTTGGTTTTATTTATCTGATTTCTTTTGTTTAATATGTATATTTTGGATATCACAGATTTATCATTTGCAATTTTTGTTTTATCAAATTTCTTGTGTTCAATAAGTATATTTTGGCTATTAGACCTTTATCAAGTGAGAATTTTTGTTTTATTTATCTGATTTCTTGTGTTCAACATGTATAATTTGGATATTAGACCTTTTTCAGATGAGAATGTTTGCTTTATTTATTTGATGTCTATATATATATATATATATATATATATATATATATATATATATATATAGGTTATTAAAGCTTTGTCAGGTGAGGGTTTTTATTGAATTTACTTTCTTGTGGACAATATGTATATTTTTGTATTAGACTTTTGTCAGATTTAAATTTTTGTTTTATCTATCTTATTTTTGGGGATCAATGTGTCTATTATGGTTCTTAGACTTATCTGATGAGAATATTTGTTTATTTCAACATCGTGTGTTCATTATTTATATCTTAAACCATTCGACCTTTATAGGATGATCATTTTTGTTTTGTTTAATTTATTTTTAAAATGTATATTTTTACTATTAGACCTTTATCACATGAGAATTTTGTTTTTTTTTTCTGTTTTCTGTGTTCACTATGTATATTTTGGATCTTAGACCTTAATTTCATGAGAGTTTTTATTTTATTTCTCTGATTTCTTGTGTTTAATATGTATATTTTGGATATTAGACTTCTATCAGATATAAAACTTTGTTTTGTTTAATTTTTTCTAATTTTATCTATCTATCTATCTATTTATCTATATGTATATGAATATATATACAAGATTTCCCTGTGTAGTTTTGCACCTTTCCTTGAACTCACTTTGTAGCCCAGGCTGGCCTCGAACTCAGAGGTCCACCTTGCTCTGCCTCCCAAGTGCTGGGATTAAAGGCATGCACTGCAACCGCCCAGCTACAAAATGTATATTTTTGATATAAGATCTTTATCATAGGAGAATTTTTGTTTTATTTCTTTTGTTTCTTTGGTTCAATGTGGACATTTTGGATATTAGTCCTTTATCAGGTGAGAATTTTTGTATTATTTATCTGATTTCTAGTGCTCAAAATGTATATTTTGGATATAAATATTTATTAGGGGAGAATTTTTGTTTTACTTACTTTCTTGTGTTCGGTATGTATTTATTTGATATTTCACGTCTGTCTTGTGAGAATTTTCTTCTCTCTTTCCAATTTCTTGTGTTCAATATGTATTTTTTGGATATAAGATATTTATCAGATGAGCATTTTTGTTTCATTTAATTGCTTGTGCTCAATAAGTATATTTTTGGTTTTTTACCCTTATCACATGAGCTTCATTATTTTTAATATTTCTGATTTCTTGTGTTCATTATGTATATTTTGAAAATTAAACATTTATTAAATGATACTTTTTTATCTTTATCTGATTCCTTGATTTCAATATGTGTATTTTGGATATTAGACCATTATCTGGTGAGAATTTTGTTTAATTTAATTTTTTAGGTTCAATATGTTTTTTTGGATATAAACCTATATCATGAGATAATTTTTGTTTTATTTAATTTCTTGTGTTAGATATATATTTTTGGATACTCAACAGTTATCAGATGAGAATATTTCTTTTAATTTCTTGTGTTCAATTATTATGTTTTTGACATTTATCATTTATCACATGAGGATTTTGTTTTCTTTTTCTTATTTCATGTTTTCAATATTTACATTTTTGATATGAGCTTCATCAGATGAGAAATTTGTTTATTTGTGTGGATTGTTGGCTTTAATACATATATTTTTGATATTAGACCTTTAGCAGATGTGAAATTTTGTTTTATTTATTTGATTTTTAGTTCTCAATATGTATATTTTGGGTATTAGACCTTCATCAGATGAGAATTTTTGTTTTACTCAATTTCATGTGCTCAATAACAATATTTTTGATATTGACCTTAATCACATCAGCATAGTTGGTTTTTCTGATTACTTGTGTTCAGTATGTATATATTGCATGTTAAACCTTTATCAGATGAGAATTTTAGTTTCATTTATCTGATATCTCGTGTTCAAAATGAATATTTTTAATATTAGACCTATATCAGAAAGAAATTTTGTAATATTTGTCTGATCTAGTGCTCAATACGTATATTTTGGATATAAAATTTATTTGGGGAAAATTTTTCATTTCATTTAATTGCATGTGTTCAATAATTGTGTTCTTAATATTTCACTTTTATCATATGAGAATTTTCTTCTCTTTTTCTTGTTTCTTGCATTCAATATACATATTTTGGATATAAGACTTTTCCCAGAGAAGCATTATTTTGTTATTTAACTTCTTTTGTTCAATCAGTATGTTTTTTTTCTATTTGAATTATATTACATAAGGAATTTGTTTTATTTATCTGATTTCCTGTGCTCAATATGTATATGTTGGGTATTAGACTTTATCAGATGGGAATTTTGTTTTTATATATCTAATATTTTGGGATAATGTGTATATTTGGGATATTCGCCATTTATCAGGTAAGAATTTTTGTTTTGTTTAATTTCTTGTGTTGAATTTGTATATTTTTGGTATTGGATCTTTATCAGATGAGAATTTTAATGTTATTTATCTGATTCCTTGGGATCAATATGTTTATTTTGGGTATTAGCACTTTATCAGATGAGAAAATTGGTTTATTCATTTTCTTGTGTTCACTGTATATATATATTGGTTATAAATCTTTACTCTGATGAGAATTTTTGTTTTATTTAAGTACTTGTGTACAATATGTATGTATTTTATATTTTACCTTTATCACATAAGAAATTTATTTTCTAATTTCTTGTGTTCCATATGCATATTTTTATATGAGACCTTCATCAGGTGAAAATTTTTGTTTTATTAAATTTCTTTTGCACAGTATATATATATATATATATATATATATATATATATATATATATATATATATATTGATATTAGACTTTTATCAGATGAGAACTTTTGTTTTATTTACCTAAGTCTGTTCAATATGTATATTTTGGACATTAGACCTTTATCAGATAAATTTTTTTTTGTTTACATGATTTCCTGTTTTGAATTTGTATATTTGGGATATTCAACATTTATCAGATGTCAATTTGTGTCCAATATGTATATTTTGGATATTAGACTGTAACTGGTAAAATTTTCTTTTACCTTATTTCTTGTGGTCAATAAGTATATTTTTGATATTAGACCTTTATCACATGATAATTTTTGTTTTATTTATTTAATTATGTTCAAATTGCATATTTTGGTCATTAGACCTTTATGAGGTGAGGAATTTTAGTTTGTTTCTCTTGTTTCTTATGTTCAATATGTACATTTTGTATATTAGACCTTTATCAGATGAGAATTTTTCTTTTATATATCTAATTTGGGTGTTCAATGTGTATATTTTGGATCATAGACTTTATCAAATGAGAATTTTTCTTTTTTTTATTTAATTATGTTCAAAATGGATATTTTCGATATTTTACCTCCATTAGATGAGAATTTTTGTTTTATTTATCTAATTTCTTGTTTTCAATGTGTAAACTTCTTTATAATAGACTTTCACCAGGTGAGAGTTTTTTGTTTTATTTATCTGATTTCTTGTATATTTTGGATATTCAAATTTTATTAGATGAGAATTTTTGTTTTATTTAAAACTTTTCAAGATTTATTTATTTATGTGTACAGTATTCTACCTGTATATTCAGCCTTTATCACGTGAGAATTTTGTTTTGTGTTTTTGTTTTTTTGTGTTCAATATGAATGTTTTGGATATTAGACATTTATTAGATGAGACTTTTGGTTGTATTTATGTGATTTCTTGTTTTTAATATATATTCTGAATATTAGATCTTTATCAGGTGAATATTTTTGTTTTACTTATCTAATTATGTTCAATATGTATATTTTGGAAATTAGACCTCTATGAGATAAGTATTTTTGTTTTACTTATCCGATTTCTTGAGTTCAATATTATATTTTGGATATAACTTTTATCAGATGAGAAATATGTTTTATTTATGTGATATCTTGGGTTCAATGTCTATATTTCAGATACTAGTCCTTTATCTGATCATAATTTCTGTTTTATTTATTTGATTTCTTGTATTGAATACAATACCTTTATCAGATGAGAATATTTTTTCATTTATCTGATCTCTTCAGATTAATGCATTTATTTGGGGTATTAGACATTAAAAATTGAGAATTTTTCTTTTATCTAATTACTTGTATTCCATATGTATATGTTGGATATTTGAAATTTGTCAGATGTGAATTTTTATTTATCTAATTGTGGTCAATATATATATTTTGGATATTAGACCATTATCAGGTTTGAATGCTTGTTTTATCTTATTTCTTGTGTTCAACAAGTATATTTTGAATATCAGAACTTTATCTAATGACAATATATTTTTTATTTATCTGGTAACGTGTGTTCAATATGCATATTTTGGATATTAGAACTTTATCAGATAATTTTTGTTTTACTTATCTGATTTCTTGTGTTCAATAGGTATTTTGCATATTAGCCCTTAATCAGATGAGAATTTTGTTTTCTTTAATTTCTTGTGTTCCTTATGTATATTATGCATAACAGACTTTTATCAGATGGAAATTTGTGTTTTCTTTATCTAATTATGTATAATTTGGATATTAGAGCTTTATTAGATGAGAGATTTTGTTTTATTTATGTGATTCCTTGGGTCCAATACCTATGTTGTTGATATTAGACAATAATCAAATGAGAAGTTTTGTTTTACTTCTCTGATTTTTTTGTTTGATGTATATATTTTGATATACCTTCATCACATGAGATTTTTGTATTTATCTAATTTTTTTTCTGTTCAATATATATATATTAGGTATTTGGCCTCTATAAGATGAGAAATTGCTGGGTAGTGGTGGTGCAGGCCTTTAATCCCAGCACTCTGGAAGGCAGAGGCAGGTGTATCTCTGAGAGTTCAAGGCCAGCCTGGTCTATCAAGCAAGATTCAGAAAAAGTGCAAAGCGAAACAGAGAAACCCTGTCTGGAAAAACCAAAAAAAAAAAAAAAGGAAAACTTCTGTTTTATTGAACTTTTAGTATTAAATACATATATTTTGGATATTAGAATTTTACAGAGAAAAATTTTTATTTTACTTAATTTCTTGTGTCCAATCAATATATTCTTGATATTTCACTTGTATCAGATGAGAATTTTTGTTTTATATATCTAATTTTGGTGTTAAATGTTTTTGTATTGGTTATTAGACTTTTAACAAGTTAGAATTTTGTTTTATAAAATATCTTATGTTAAATATGTATATTTTGGATATTAGACTTTAATCAGATGAAAATTTTGGTTTCATTCATGTTTTCTTGTGAACAATGTGCATATTTTGGATATTAGATATTTATCTCCAGAGAATTTTTCTTTTATTTAATTTTGTGTTCAATAATTATATTTATGATATTTGGCCTTTATCACATGAGAATTTTGTTCTTTCTATGATTTCCTGTGTTCTACGTGTTTATTTTGGATCTTAGACTTTCATCAGATTAGAATTTTTGTTTTGTTTATCTGAATTCTAGTGTTCAATGTATCTTTTTTATATTAGACTTTTATCAGATGAGAATTTTTAATTTATTTATTTTCTTGTGTTCTGTATGTATTGTGTTATTATTAGGCTTTTATCAATATAGTAATATTTTAATTTGTACTGAAATGTGATTTTATTTGTATATTAATAACATTGCCTTGGGGTCAGAGCAAGCCATAGCAGAAGCTGGCAGTAGTGGTGCATGCCTTTAATCCCAGCACTTCAGAGGCAGAGCTAGGAAGATCTCTGTGTGTTTAAGGATACAGCCAGCTTGGCAACACATGCCTTTAATCTCAATACCAATCATAGCAGACCTGGAGGTCTGTACAAACAGGCAGTGATGAGGAGGTCATGTGGCTGGGTTTACAACCAATGAGAAGGCAGAACAGAAAGTCTATATAAAATACAGGACACAGGAATTATCTCTCTTTTGGAGAGGAAAGACAGAGCAGCAGTGAATGGAAGTGTTTTCAGCTCTCAGCTATTGCTCTGACCTCTTGGCTTTTAACTCTGCAATTGGTTCTGTGTTTCTTATTTAACAAGACAGTTACAGCTACATATCACAGGAGAATTTTTGTTTTGTATAATTTCTTGTGCTCAATATGTATATTTTGGATATTAAGCTTTAACCTGAAGAGAATTTTTTAATTTATCAGTTTTTTTGAACAATGTGTTGATTTTGAATATTAGAACTTATCTGCAGAAAATTTTTCTTGTATTTAATTTTTTGTGACCAGTATCACATGAGAATTTTGTTCTTTTTATGATATCCTGTGTTCCATATGTATATTTTGGATATTAGACCGTTATCAGATGAGAGTTTTTACTTTATTTCATTTCTTTTGTTCAATAAGTATACTTTTGTTATTAGATTTTTATCAAATCAGAATTTTTGTTATATTTGAATTCTTGTGTTCAACCTGTATATTTTGAATATTAGATTTTTATCAGATAAAAATGTCTGTTTTATTTAATTTGTTGTGTTTGGTATGTATGATATGGATATTAGATTTTATTAGAAGATAATTTATCTGTCATTTACCTAATTATGTTCTATATGTATATTTTTGATATTAGACTTTATCAGGTGAGAATTTTTGTTTTATTCATTTGTTTTTCTTTTAGAGTTCAATATGTATGTTTTGCATATTACACCATTTTCAGACAAGAATATTTGTTGTTGTTTTATTGTATCTGAATCTGGATTCAATACGAACTTTGGATATTAGACCTTTATCAGATAATAATTTTCTTTTATTTATCTAGTTGCTTGGGTTCAAAATGTATTTTTTTGGATATTAGACCATTATCAAGTGAGAATATTTTAATTCCCTAATTATGTTCAATATTTATATTTGTGATATTAAACTTTTATTAGATGAGAATTTTTGTTTTATTTATCTGATTTCTTGGGTCCAGTATGTATATTCTGGATATTAGATATCGATCTAATGACAATTGTTGTTACATTTATATCTTTTCTTGTGTTCAATCTGTTTTTTTAATAATAGATCTTTATCTGATGAGAATTTTTATTTTATTTCTTTGATTTCTTGAGATCAATATGTATAGTTTAGGTATTAGACCTCTATAAAATGTGAATTTTTGTTTTATTTATCTGATTTCTTGCATTCAATATATATTTTGGATATTAGAACTTTATCAGATGATAATTTGTGTTTTATTTATCTACTTCCTTGGGTTTAATATCTATTTTGGTTACTAGACCTTTATCTGGTGAGAATTTTGGTTTTATTTAGTTTCATGTGTCAATAAATATATTTTTAGTATTAATTTTAACTTCTTATTATGATTTCTTGTGATCAATATGTATATTGTTCATATTAGAACTTAAGCAGATGAGAATTTTTGTTTTATTTACCTAATTATATTCCATGTGTTTATTTTTGATATTAAAATTTTATTAGATTAGAATTTTTGTTTTTTTAATTTCATGCGTTCAATAATTATATTGTTGATATTAGACATTGTAGATGTCTAATAGATGATAAATTTCATTTTATTTACCTAATTATTTTCAACATGTACATTTTTGATATTAGACATTTTTAGGTGAGAATTTTTGTTTTATTTTTCTCATTTCATGTGTTCAATACTTATATTTTGTATGTTAGAACTTTATCTGATGACAATTTTTGTTTTATTTGTCGGTTTTCTTGTGTTCAATGTGTAATTTTGGATACTAGACTTTTATCAGAAAAAAATTGTGTTTTTTTTAAATTTTTGTGTGCAATAAGTAAGTTTTTGGTCTATTTTCATATGAGAATTTTTTATTTATTTATCTGAATTCTTGTTTACTCTGTATATTATGGGTAATAGATATTGATCAGTTCAGATTTTTTTTTTTTAGTTATCTGATTTCTTGGTTTCAATGCATATTTTGGAAAATAGACATTTGACATTTATCACATGAGGATTTTGTTCTCCTTTTCTAATTTATTGGGTTATGTACATTCTGGGTATTAGAGCTTAATCAGGGGATAATTTTTATCTTCTTTAGTTTCTTGTGTTCAATAATTATATTTTTGATATTTGACCTTCATCACATTTGGAGCTTTTAATATTTTTGTTTTTGTTCTGTATTATTAATGATTTGGTTATTATGTGACAAGGAGACTTTCTTTTCTGGCCCAATCTATTTGGTGTTTTGCAAGTTTCTTTGTACCTTCATCAACACCTCCTTTAAATTAAGAAAAATTTATTAGACATTTTTATTAAAAATATTTACTGGACATTGCAGCTGTGTTCTTTCTCTTTCCTCTACTTTTGTCATTCATAGGTTTGGTCTTTGCATAATTGCTGAAAACCATAAAAATATATGAAGTAGGATTAAAGCTGATTATGGCAAGGTAATATCTGAAGAAGCCAAAGGCCTTCCAGAGATCAAGCTGAGGCTCAAGTGTGTTGGTGATATTGTCTTTTGATAATTAGCTGTTTCCTTCTATGAATTTCTCATTTGCTCTTGTAGATTTTCCATCATTCACTGGGAACAAATTTCCCTCTACTAAGGAAGTATTTAGATAATTTTCTCAGCAGTAACTTAGCCAGTATCCCTAATTTCAGGCCCTTCTGTCATCATTATTATTAGCAGCCCAGACCTTCCCAAGAAGGACAAAAATGTCTAATCAGAGATAGATATTTATTCTCTAGAAAATGATTTAAGCATCCAGAATACCTGTTTGAGGAGACCTGGTACATGTGCTGATTACGTTTAACTTTCTCATTTCTGAAGCCTTATCCATCATTTTAGATTCACCTTTAACAATTAACTCAGAAGTATAGGATTCCTACTTAAGTTACATCTACCCATGATGGAAGCTGCCTAGCCAAGTTGTCTAATGTCTGTGCACACTTGCCAGAAAGAGCAGGAGCTGAGATATCTTTGATTGATAAGTGTCAAAGGAATAAAAGGTCAGTTTTATTTTCAGAGTGGGGTGGCCAGAGAAGAGAAAAGAGGGTAGAAGAACTAGACTGTTAAGAACTGGAGAGGAATGTACTGAAATGGGAAAGAACTAGATTGAAGGGCTCGAAGAGAGTACTAGAGCAACAAGATGGAAGATGCCAGATAATGAAGAACAAGATGAGAAGGAAGGAGATGGGAGAGGAGCTAATATGGAAAAGAACTAGATGGATGAGAACCTAGATGGATGGAGCAGAACTGAGATGAGAGAATTAAGATAGAACTTAGTGGTGAAAGAAGACAAATGTAGAAATGAATCAAGCATGAGAGATGCTAAATAAGAGTGGAGAATAGGAGTATGGACAAAAAAAACTGACTCAGAAGAATAAAGTGTATGGAATAAAAAGTTTTGTGTATGTAGATTCATTTTCTGTCATGAAAGATTAAATTACCCACTGGTTATAGACTTTTTTCTGGACCCTGGTATGGGGCTATTGAGGAGCTGGACCCACATAGTCCCTGAAACATGACTTCCCAGATTACCTGGTTGTTTTATGTCAAGAAATTTCTTTATTGAACATTTTCTTTGACTGATGTGTCTATTTCTTCTATTGTATCCCTAGTGCCTGAAATTCTTTCTTCCACTTCTCTATTTTATTGGTGAAACTTGCCTCTCTACTTCCTGTTTTTAGTCCTAAATTTTTCATTTCTGTAATAGCCTCAGTTTCTGTTTTCTTTAATGTTTCTGTTTTCATTTGAGGTCTTAAACAGTTTTATTTGTTCCTTCAACTATTTTTTTTTACTTTATTTGATTTCGTTATTTCTTTACTCCAAATGTTTGTGCTTTCATAAATTTATTTAAGAGATTTATTCATTTCTTTTTAAGGACCTCTATCATTTGTGTTGTATTTTGAGACCATAAGATGTTGAGATACTTAGGCTATGCATCATCTTTCATGGAGAACTAGCTGCATAAATGGAGTAGAAGTATCCAAAGAGAGAGTGAATGAGAAGTTGTGTGCAGATAGAAATCTAAGTCCTTTGAAAATGAAGCCCCATGTGTCTGACACAGAAATCCTAGATTTGATTGTTGTCCTGGTGGGTTTTAATCTTCCTGTTATCTTTCCTCACTATGTCTCAATTCCTCTTTGGAATGAAAATGTGTTTTCTGTGTCATTTGTATGTTGGAAAGATTTAACATGTTCTTTGATCTTATAAGATGACATAGTCAAGAATTGGTCTTGAGTGTCAAAAGAGATTTTGGGTATTTGAACATTGTAGGGGCTGTTGCAGACTATGAGCATCATTGAAATGACTAAATGCATTTTTCATGGATGATCTTGAACCTAAAATGACCTGGGTTAGAATCTAGTCAACTGAATGTAAAGCTCCCAGATAGGATGAGGTATTTGAACATGTTTCTCTCCTTGGTGACTTTCTTTGGGTTGCTAGTGGATCCTTCAGGAGGAGGAACCTCTCTGGATGAAATATCTCATTGGTGGTTGTGATGGCCTCAACCCATTTCCTTTTCTGTGTTTCTTCTGAATTGTTGATGAAATGAATAAGCCATCTTCCTTCTTGTGCTGTCCTGACTTCACCAAAAAAGAGTGTGCATAGTGTCACTAAATCAGATAAGATACAACTGAAAAAAATGATAGTCAATGCTAAGGCATTTTGCTACCCTGATTTTTTTAAATTTTGTAGTTTCTATTTTTGTTCCTGAAACAAACTTTTTCTGAGTAGCCCTGACTATACTAAATGTAGCTCTCACACCCGGGCAGATTTTACCACACTGATTACATTCATAGGGTTTCTCTCCAGTATGTGTTCTTTTATATACTTTGAAGATGACTGGTCTTTGTAAAGGCTTTACCACATTGATTACGTTCACGGTGTCTCTCCAGAATGTTTTCTTCTATCTAATTGTATAAATTTCCTATGAGTAAAGGATTTTGCCACTTTGTTTATATCCATAAGGTTTTTTAAAGATATGTGTAGTTTCATGCCTTTGAAGATGACTGTGTTGTGCAAAGGTTTTACCACATTGATAATATTCAGAGGATTTCTCTCCACTATGTGTTTTTTCAGGCCTTTCAGGATGACTATGACATTCAAAGTCTATACCACACTCAGTATATTCATGTGCTTTCTCTGTAGTATGACATCTTTTATGTATGCCTGCAAGAACAATTTGAACATTTAAAAGCTTGAGCACATTTAATTCATTGCTGAGGCATTATATCTGCATGAATTAACTTTACAATTTGGTCTAAATATAAAGAGAACTGAGATCTTAAGGTTTTTTGTTTTTTTATTATTATTATTATTATGTCTTTTAAATTTTATACATCACCCATGGGTTACCCTGTCCTCCCCCCTCCCAACCCCACTCCCACCTTTTCCCCAGCACCTCCCCTCCATTCCCATGTCCTCCAGGATCAAGGCATCCCTGGGGATTCATTTAAATCTGGTGGCTTGAATACAGGCAGGTCCTGTCACCTCTTTCCAGACTGAGCAAAGTGTCCCTGTGTAAGCCCAAGGTTTCAAACAGCCAGCTCATGCACTAAGGACAGATCCTGGTCTCACACACTGGGTGCCTTCCAAACAGATCAAGCTATTCAATTGTCTCACTTATCCAGAGGGCCTGATCTAGCTGGGGGTTCCATAACCTTTGGTTCATAATTCATGTGCTTCCATTCATTTGACTATTTGTCCCTGTGCTTTTTGCAATCTTGGATTCAACAATTCACACTCTTGAAGACCCTCCTCTTTCTCGATAATTGGACACCTGGAGCTCCACATGGGGCCTGGCTGAGGATCTCTGCATCCACTTCCATCAGTTATTATATGAGAGTTCCAAGATGACTGTTAGGGTGTTTAGTCATCTGATAACCAGACTAGGTCAGATCAGGCTTTCTCTCACCATTGCTAGCAGAGTACAGAGGATATATCATTGTGGATTTCTGGGGGCCTCTGGAGCACTCTGCCTATTCCTGTTCTCATGTGGTCTTCATTTATCATGGTCTGTTATTCCTGATTCTCCCTTTATGTTCTTGATCCTGCTGGGATCTCCTGCTCCCCTATGCTTTCTTTCCCTCAAATCTTGCCCTTCATTACTCCCACTGTCGTCCAGGTTGTTCATGTAGATCTCATCCATTTCTCTGTCATTGAGTGATCCTTGGGTCTTTCCTAGGGTCCCATTTTCTAGGTAGACTCCCTGGAGTTGTGTAGCATTCTAGTCATCTTTGTTTTACATCTAGTATCCTCATACGAGTGAGTACATATCATGTTAGTTCTTCTGAGTCTGGGTTACTTCACTCAGCATGATTTTTTCTAGATCCATCCATTTGCCTGCAAACCTCATGATATCATTGTTTTTCTCTGCTGAGTAGTACTCCATTGTGTATATGTACCATATTTTCTTTATCAATTTTTCAGTTGAAGGTCATCTAGGTTGTTTCTAGTTTCTGGCTATTACATACAAAGCTGATACAAACATAGCTGAGCAAATTCCCTTGTGGTATGATTCCTTGGATATATGCCCAAAAGTGCTATAGCTGGGTCTTGGGGGAGATGGATTCCCAATTTTCTAAGGAAGCGCCATATTGATTTCCAAAGTGGCTGTACAAGCTTGCATTCCCACCAGCAGTGGAGGTGAGTTCCCCTTGCTCCATATCCTCTCCAGCATAAGCTGTCTTCTGTGCTTTTGATTTTAGCCATTTGGACAGGTGTAAGGTGGTATCTCAGAGTCGTTTTGATTTGCACTTCCTGGATAATTAGGGATGTTGAGCAATTCCTTAAATGTCTTTCAGCCACTTGAATTTCCTCTGTTGAGAATTCTCTGTTTAGTTCTATAGCCCATTTCTTAATTGGACTGCTGGGCATTTTGATGTCTAATTTCTTGAGTTTCTTTATATATTCTGGATATCAGCCCTCTGTCAGATGTGGGGTTTGTGAAGACTTTTTCCCATTCTGTAGGCTGTCACTTTGTCTTGTTGACCGTGTCCTTTGCTCTACAAAACCTTCTCAGTTTCAACAGGTCCCATTGATTGATTGTTTCTCTCAGTGTCTGTGCTACTGGAGTTATATTTAGAAAGTGATCTCTAGTGCCAATGTGTTCAAGAGCACTTCCTACTTTCTCTACTATCAGGTACAGAGTAGCTGGATTTATGTTGAGGTCTTTGATCCACTTGGACTTAAGTTTTTTGCACCGTGACAGATATGGATCTATTTGCAGTCTTCTATACAATGACATCCAGTTATGCCAGCACCATTTGTTGAAGATGCTTTCTTTTTCCATTGTACATTTTTGGCTTCTTTGTCAAAAATTATATGTTCATAGGTGTGCGGGTTAATGTCAGGGTCTTCAATTCGATTCCATTGGTCCACATGTTGGCTTTTATGCCAGAACCAAGCTGTTTTTATTACAGTAGCTTTATAGTAGAGCTTGAGGTCGGGGATTGAGATGCCTCCAGAGGTTGTTTTATTGTACAGGATTCTTTTGGCTATCCCCTGGGTTTTTTGTTTTTCCATATGAAGTTGAGTATTATTCTTTCCAGATTTGTGAAGAATTGTGTGGGTAATTTGATGGGAATTGCCTTGAATCTGTAGATTGCTTTTGGTAAGATTGCCATTTTTACTATGTTAATCCTGCCTACCCATGAGCATGGGAGATCTTTCCATTTTCTGACATCTTCTTCAATTTCTTTTTTCATGTCATGTAGGTCCATCACATGCCTAGTTAGAGTAACGCCAAGGTATTTTATAACATTTGTGGCTATTGTAAAGTGTGATGTATCTCTGATTTCCTTTTCAGCCTGTTTGTCTACTGTATATAGAAGGGCTACTGATTTTTTTGAGTTGATCTTGTATCCTGCAATGTTGCTGAAGGTTTTTATTAGCTGTATAAGTTCCTTGGTTGAATTTTTGGGGTCACTCATGTATACTAACATGTCATCTGCAAATAGGGAGAGCTTGATTTCTTCCTTTCCAATTTGTATCCCCTTAAACTCTTTATGTTGTCTTATATCTCTGGCTAGAACTTCAAGTACTATATTGAATAAGTAGGGGGAGAAGGGACAGCCTTGCCTTGTTCCTGATTTTAGTGGTATTGCTTTGAGTTTCTCTTCATTTAATTTGATGTTGGCTGTTGGCTCACTGTAGATTCCCTTTATTATGTTTATGTATGTTCCCTATATTTGACAGTACTGAGCAAACATCAGAGAAATTGCATGAACCATTACTAACTACAGCAAAAATTTGTAATCTGAGTGTAATGGCTCATGAACTTAGAAGGTGGAAGCAGATACATGTACTTCTGAGTTGAAAGTTAGCCTAGTCTATGTAATCAGTTATACAGCAAAAATTAAATATTAAGAACTCATCTGCACTTTAAACTTCCATCAAACAAACAAAAAGATAAGATGAACTCAGAGATTGTTTTACTGAAGTTCCTAAAAAGATTTAGTCATGCACTCTAATTCTGTATTCATCTTCTAAAATTCTGAATTACTCCAGTTTAAATTGTACTTGTATAAATCTTACTAAAATGGCTGTTCATTTAAACAGTTACAAATAGAAAGACAATAACATTTGAAATATCATTGTTGGTCATAAATAATCAACACAGGGAAGAAGAGATTGTTGAGAATTTAAGAGCTATTACTGGTCTTGTATATAGAGGGGATCAATTTCCAGTACTTATATGTTGGAATCACAAAACTGTTCATTATTTCAAGCTTGTGGGTTCTAAGACTCTCTTTGTACTATATTGAGGACCAGGTGTATGTGTGGTGCATACCCACTTATACAGAAAAAAGAATCATATTCATTAATAAACATTAAAAGAAACACAACAAGCACGAAGAATGCCACACTCTAGTGATCTAATACCTCAGAAGGCTCAGGCACTATTACTGTCATGAATACTGCATACTAGAATAGAATGATATACTCTACTGATATTCAAATTTCAAGATGGTGGGTAAAGCTCAGCAAAACATATGCTTGACATGTACAAAAACATATACTCTAGGCCCGCCAAAACAAAATATATATAAAAAACCTGGCAATGTAGGCAACTTTTAATCTAGTATGTGGGAGCAATTTCCAGTGAATCTCTGAGTTGGAAGTCCACCTGGTTTAC
>NW_023413286.1:0-5678 GCF_903995425.1 Onychomys torridus
GTAATGTTCCTTCTGTTTCTATTGTGTGGAATAATTTGAAGAATACTAGTATTAGCTCTTCTTTGAAAATCTGGTAGAATTCTACATTGAAACCACCTGGTCCTGGGCTTTTTTGGGGGGCGGTGTGGCTTTTAATGACTGTTTCTATTCCCATAGGGGATATTGGTCTATTTAAATAGTTTATCTGGTCTTGATTTAACTTTGGTATGTGGTACCTGTCCAGAAAATTGTCCATTTTTTTAGATTTTTCCAATTTTGTAGAGTACAAGATTTTGAAGTATGACCTGATGATTCTCCATGTTTAGTATCTCAGTTCACTTCTTATTGCCCATGCAACAGTCTCTGCAACCTCTCCAGGACCATGTCTGCCTGCATTCCATCATGTTGCCCTATGACAATAATTGACTAAATCCTTGAAAATGTAAGCCACCCCAATTAAATGTTTTTCAGTTATAAAAGTTGCCATGGTAATGGTGTCTCTTCACAGCAATAGAAACCTCAATTCTATTGCTATGCAATCTATGCCACTGTATATTTATTGCTATAGTCCATTAGAAGAAAAATAGTATTTTTTTTTTCTCTAGACCATGACCCATCTAGTCTCAGGTTATTGTTCACTTTAGCAATGTCAAGTATGGGTTCCAGCCCATTGAGTAGGCCTTATCCATTCAGAAACTGGTTATTTACTCTAATAATATTTGTGCCATTATTGCACCAGTATATCTTGCAGGAAGGTCACTGCTGTAGGTTGTGGGGTTTGTAGCTGGAATATTTTGATGATTGCTTTTCTTCTCTGATAGCCCTTTGAATACATTAAGGTACTGAGAATGCTAGTCTTTATGGCTGAAGCTACTATCTGGATAACAACTTGACTTCTTTATGTTTGATGACAAATATGTCTTTTATTCTGCAGTAGGACCTTATCATCAGGTTAAAGAGAGTAACCAATAGCCTTGGCAATAACATTTAGGGGTTCCAGTTAGGACTCTTTGGTCAATAAGCAACAGGGTGTAACTAAAGTCACTGAAGGTTTGTTTTACTTGGTGGCACATGATGTCTACTGGGGGCATTTTCTCCTTTATTATTTGTTGATTCAATTCAACTTACTTTCATACATGTACATATTTTAAGAAGCTTTTAAAGTAGTATGTTTTCCAAATAGCTTTTAATGTTATTTATTCCTCACAATATTCCTTCCTTTACCCTTCTCTTCCACTCACTCTTAATTTAATCCTCCTGTTTCAGATTCTACATACTCTCTCTCTGTAACAATACATTCCATTTTACTTTCTTTGGAAGACCCTGTCCTCCCTAATACTCCCCTTATAGGTATCTAACTTCTGAAGTTATTCCAATTGTAGCACATATATCAAGAGATTAAAAGGTAACATCCCCATAGAACGTTTCTCTTTGTTTTGTTTTGTTTCTCTTTTGTTTGCTCAAATGTTTCTATTTGTTTTGCAGAGGGGTTAGTTTCTATACTCAGGATAATTTTTTTCCCTAGCTCCAGACCTTGTCCCATGCATTTCCTTTTTCTTAGTTGTTGAATACTATTTAATTGTATAAATAAAGCATATTTTCATTATCTATTCATCAGTGATGAACATCTATGGTGTGTGCAAATTCTGCCTATTTTGAATGGAGAACCAATTAACATGGATTCACAACTATCTCTATAGTAGGATGTAGAGTTCTTTGGGCATATGCTGACTGGTGGTATAGCAGCGTCTTGAGGTATATCAATTGGCAGCTTCCTTGGGACTCATCATATGGTTTCCATAGTGGCTATACACGTTTGCATTCACATTAGTGGTGAATATGTGTTCCCATTTCCTTGTATCCTCATCAGCATATGCTGACATTAGTTTTATTGTTTTAATGATCTTTGGCGTTTTGGTTGGTATAACATGAAATCTTAAAGTTGTTTTGAGTATCATTTCATCTTATGGCTATGGATGTTTACCATTTCCTCAAGCACTTCTCACCTATTTGTGCTTCATTTTTTTAAAAACTCTGTGCTCGCTTGGTAGTGGTGACACATTCCTTTAATTCCAGTATTTGAGAGTTTGAGACAACTGGGGCTATGTAGAGAAATCCTATTTTGAAAAAACAATATTACTCCATGCTTATTTCTATATGCCATTTTAAATTGGGTTATTTCTCTATATTGTCAGGTTTTTAAATTATATAACTTAAAAATTAGAATTATATATATAAACTTATATAACTAGTTTTCTAGATACTTACCCTCTATCATATGTATAATTGATAAGAATCTTTTCCTTTTCTATAGAGAGCATATTTGTCTGGGTGATTATGTCCTTTGTGTAAATGTTTCAGCTTCTTAGGCTTTATTTATTAATATCTGCCCATAGTGCTTGTGCTATTGGTGAGCTGTACATTTTTACTTTTAAAGCCAATGAATTCAAGTCTATTTACTGCTTTCTTTTTTATCATATTTAATATATCTGACCTTATACTGTGGTCCTTGCTCCATTTTGATTGGAGTTGTATACAGAGTGTTAAATATGAATCTATTTGCGTTGTTCTATATGCAGTCATCCATGTAACTAGCACCATTGCTGAAGATTATCTCTTTCCTGCAGTGTGTCTTTGTTTGTTTGTTTGTTTTTGTTTTTTTGTTTTGTTTTTTTCTTTGTGTGACAGAGTTTTTCTGTAGCTTTGGAGTCTATACTGGACTACCTCTGTAGACCAGGCTGGCCTCGATCTCACAGAGATCCACCTGCTTCTGTCTCCTGAGTGCTAGAATTAAAAGTGTGTGCCACTACCGCCCAGCCAGAGTGTCTTTTTTATTTTTTGTAAAAAATCAGGTGTCCATAGGTGTGAAGACTCATGTCTAATTCTTTTGTTCAATTTCACTAGTCAATATATTCATTTTATGCCAATATCATGCTGTTTTTAATACTATAGCTCTTTATTAATATTTGAAATCTGGTATGGTGTTATGTCTATTAGTACTTTTATTATTCACACTTGTTTTAGTTATCCTGCTTTTTTCTAGCAGAAGACCCAGGGTCAGTTCCCAGTACTCAGATGATAAGCACATATTTTGGAATTGTAGTTTCAAAGAATCTGAGGCCCTTTTCTGTTTTCCTCATGTTTCAGATATGCACATAGTACAGAGATATACACACAGGCAAAACACCCATTTAAGCTTAAAGAAGACCCTTGATTGACATTTGTTTATCCTCAATAATCTACAGAGATTTTATGCATGATTTAGACTGTTTCATTGTAGTGAGAGATAGTGGATATTATAGTATCAGCATGGAATTACAGAGATTAGATTTTTCTCTACACATAATTTTTCCAATCTTAGATTTTCAGTGACTATTGATGAAAAAATAGATACTGTATTTACTGTAATTCTAAATGCAAGTATGGGAGTTGTGTTTCTTGCTGAGTTTTGATATTTGCCCTGTATCTCTGGCACCAATCTTTCATCTTATTTAGCAGGACTGCATAGATCTCATGCTGAAATTTCTTTTGGACATCAGGGTGAGTCACCAGCAAATACGTAATAAAGAAAGAGTAATGCTTGTTGTTTCATAGTCAGCAAAATAAGTGCAGTTGATTGAGCCATGATCTCCAGATAAGAATGTGCTAAAATGAAATGAGGCATTTTATGTCAATGATCAAGGCTGATGCCTACATAGAGTCTTCACCTGCTTTGTTCTACCATCTTTGGTATAGGAAGGTATGATGTTATATGTCTACAATTGTGTACTGCCTGCAAGATATGCTAGGACAATGGTAGCACAACACTTGGGAGAGTAACAAACTAATAACTAATTTGACATAAGATCTACCCCATGAGATGTAACCAAGACTTGGTATAGCTGGAGTTTTCTCCAGCCCCGCTTTGGCCCCCATAGTTCCACAGCCCACTTATAAAATAATCACTCAGATGCTCATATTAATTAAAATTGCTTGGCCATTAGCTCAGGCTAACTATTGACTGGCTCTTACAACTTAAATTAACCCATTTCTATTAACCTATAAGTTGCCATGTGGCTCATGGCTTACTGGTACTTTACATGTTGCTTATCATGGCAGCGTCTGGCAGCATCTCCCTGCCTCAGCCTTCCACTTCCTAGAATTCTTCTCTCTCCTTGTCCAGGCTATACTTCCTGCTTAGATACTGGCCAATCAGCACTTTATTTATCAATTAGTCATCCACAGCAACTTGGCACTGCTTAAGTGACCTGAAATTTGAGACAAGATAGCCTGGAGACCAAGGGCAAAACTAAATAATACTGATGTTAAAAAAAGAAAAAGAAATCTGGAGATAAAATTGGTGCAGATACATGAGAACAGGAATAGGCAGAGTACTCGAGAGGTCCCCAGAAATCCACAATGATACATCCTCTGTAGACTGCTGGTAATGGTGGAGAGAAAGCCCTATGTGACCTAGTCTGGTGATCAGATGGACAAACACCCTAACATTTGAGCTAGAACTCTCATCCAATAATTGATGGAAGTGGATACAGAGATCCTCAGCCAGGCCCCAGGTGGAGCTCCAAGAGTCCAATTGTTGAGAAAGAGGAGGGACTGTAAGAGCGTGAATTGTAGAGACCAAGATTGGGGAAGGACAGGGACAAATAGCGAAATGAATGGAAGCACATGAATTATGAACCAAAGGCTGTGGAGCCCCCAGCTGGATCAGGCCCTCTGGATAAGTGAGACAACTGATTAGCTTGAACTGTTTGGGAGACACCCAGGCTGTGGGACCGGGGACCTGTCCTTAGTGCATGAGCTGGCTGTTAGGAACCTTGGGCTTACACAGCTACACTTTGCTCAGCCTGGAAAGAGGGGACTGGACCTGCCTGTACTGAATCCACCAGGTTTAAATGAATCCCCAGGGGAGTCTGGCCCTGGAGGAGATGGGAATGGGGCGATGGGCTTAGAGGAAAGTGGGGATGGGGGAGGGATGGGGGAGGACAGGGGAACCCATGGCTGATGTGTAAAATTAAAACACAAATATAATTTAAAAAATTGCTGTGGATATCGCTCTGTATGCTGTGAATGTGTTGCTCTGATGGGTTAATAAATTACTCTGAAATACTAAACACAGTTACAGTGAGTAAGAGAATAAAGAGTAAATATATTATAAACACTGTGGTTTATCTTCTTTAATGCACTATGATGTTACGACAGGAAAAGCAAGTTTCCACAGTCCCTTAAGCTAATGAACACACTCCAATGAATGAACCACAGTGAAAGTTGATATCTGAATACTGTTTTTCCTGATGGGATGCTATGGCAGATTTGGAGGTAGAGGCTCAGATTCAGTGGCTCTGCATTAGGCTGAGAATCACTAAAGACTCTTGGAGTGTGAAAACCATGTTCATAATTAATCTTCAGATTTTTAGAAATTTAATTCAAATATAAGTATTTCATTTTTCCTTTCTCTCCTCCATCCTACCTCTCCCATGCCAAACCTTTACTAACTCTCAAATGTAGGGCCTCTTATTTGAACGTTCTTATTACATATAAAAATAAACAAATAATCATATTAATACAACCGAATGAATCTGCTCAGTTGTGCCTACATGCATCTGTTTCTGGTATAGACATTTAGTATTGAATAAAACAATCAGGGACTCATCTCTGTTGAAGACTAATTATCTCTCAGCTGTTCTGAACTACTGGAACCT
>NW_023413287.1:0-19032 GCF_903995425.1 Onychomys torridus
AATTGTTCTTTATGGCCATGGAGGTTTCAGATACACATCTCTTCAAAGTTCTACCTTCATTTCTACCCCTATGAATTCTCTTTAGCTGACCTTGGCTTTGTTTAGTGACTTATGATTGGACATGAGTAGCATACCCAGCTGACCAAGACAAGCCACTTTCAACATCTGCTCCAGCTTTGTCCACCAACACAACAGCCCGGTCTATATAACTGGGAAGAATGATATACAGTTTTAAAAGAGAATTGTATTCATCAGCATAGAAGATAGTAAATTGTACATGAAAATTATCTGTTTTCATCTGTAGAGCCAAACAAATTCTTGTGGAAGCCATCATTGCTCAAAGGAGCAAACATTTTTCTGGAAGAGAATTCTGATTTGATTCAGGGTATGCATATCTATAACTGAGAGGCATATTGAAAATTTAATGAGGCAGAGCCCAAATCTTCTCCCACTAACCAAGGTCATCTAGGTCTCTCAACTGATGTCAAAGGTGAATTGCATCTCCACATCTGATAAATGTCGCTAGACCCTTTTCTCCTCAGAATAAAGAGATTCAGAACTATTGCCTTGCCCAAGCTAGTCTCACGACTTTCCACCCTGACAAAGGAGCTGCAGAACTCCCTATACAAAAGAGTCATCATACACTTCTTTTTGAAATAAGTGATCTCCCATCTATATGTGGGTCAGAGGGATCCTCAGGCCTTTCCTACCTCTGCAATGTGACATTATACATTACCTACTTCTACAAAAGAAAAAAATTAAACTATCTTTGTCCAAGGGTAACTCACACATTTATTTTATGCACAACGTGATGTTAGATATGCTTCTCTAACTAATATGACCTTTTTATTTTCCAATTGGACCTTGTAATCCATGGAGAATCTCCATGTGTACAACTCTAACTAAAATGCCTTAAACCTTCACTCTCTGTGCTAGAGCAGATGTTAGAAAAACCCACTTATTTGTAACTGACCTCATGACTAGGTTTGGTTTTATATCTAAAAGCCTGGAACTCATAAGATTACTTAAAATTCACAAACAAATACAGTGAGAATCCACACGTCATTCTACTCCATGTTGCTGAACTTAAGCTTAGAAAGTCTACCCAGAGAACAACTTCTGACATGCCTCTTAGAACAATGGTGAGATATGTATAAGGTTTACTAGGGAGTTTGTAAATATAAGAATATCCAGACCATGATGAAGAATTGGGATCAGAGTGGGGGAGGTGTTAGTGAAAACTAACAGCTCCCTTAGGGGAGTAAGTGAGAAGAAGAGGCATCAATGGCACAGACACCAAGAATCCATTGAATGCAAACAGCAAATTCATTCATTCAATAACAGGGAAGGAATTATACACTCTCCTCCCAGAACTCAGGCTGTGTCACAATCTGATGGCCTTGTGAAGTCATCCTTCATTGGCTGGACACAATCAGGAACTCTGACAGTGCCTCCTTCTAGGCCCTCAGGCAGACCCAGGTTGGCTTGTAGTGGTATGGCATGTGCATGCCTTGGCTACCTGTCTGAGCCAATTTCCTTGAACCTATGGGCCTTTCTACTACATATCCATCCTTTATATTATTATATGACAGATCAGAAGGAGTCAGAGCCTTTGGCTCAGGCCCTGGTGACCCCACTTCTGGGGTCTCAACAACAGGATTCTGCCTGTCTTATGTTGCCAAACAAGGCATTACCCATCTGTTACTACAAGCCCTCAAAGAGTATCCATCATGGGGAGTCACCCAGGTTGCAAAGAGTCAGACATTTGGATGTCAGAAAGCCAGGCATGCACACGTTGTGGGAGTGCCTTGAGTTTAATGTCTATGAGCCATTGACCTCTGTAGATTCACTTCAGTGGTGCCAGTTGTTACTGGATGTGTAGTAGGAGACACTTCAAAAGGAGAAAGAGGAAAAGTGCCATGCACAAATCAAAACACAAGTGAGAATCCAGGAGGGATCCAACAGCCATTTTATTTCATGCCGAAAGTTAAAAAAAAATATTAGTCAAAGGCCAGAACCTCTGCCCTTGTCTGATTTAATTGGAAAATTTTGTGTTATCTATTATGGTTAATATAGAAGCTGAGCTCACCAGGAGCCCTGAATATACTTAAGAAATAAAATAAAGGGTGGATATGTAGTAGGACCTCCCCACAGGGTTGAGGAAAGTGGCTTGGACCAGTAGCCAAGGCATGCAAGTACCTTACTCCTTAAGAGCCAACCTGGGGTCTGCTGGAGGGCCTAACACAGAAGTTGTCAGAGTTTCTAGTAGATGTCAGAGTCCTTAAATATGCAGAGTCTGCCTGAGGACCTAGTGACAGTCACTGTCAGAGTTATTATTCAATGTCAGAGTTCTGGATCTTGCAGAGTCTGCCTGAGGACATATCAACAGTCACAATCAGTGTTTCTAGTGGATGTCAGAATTCCAGATCATGAGTCTGCCTGAGGGCCTAGCAACAGTCCTTGTCAGAGGTCCTGATTATCCCCAGCCAATGAGGGACAACCACCTAAGCCTGCTACACTAACACTCCTCATTCAAATAGTGCCATCTCAAATGAGGAAAAGGGAGGTTCCACAGTCATCTGAGGGGCAATGAGAGAAAGAAAGAGGAGCACACACATATCTTACAGAAACAGAGATGGCACATGATGTTGAAATGGCCGCTCACTGTTGTATTGTTTTCGATGGCACTTACAGTGTCTTCAAAAGCCCAACATCCTCTAGGCAGAGTACTTCAAACTGACCAAACACAAGGTGACTGCTCCATCTTATAAACACTCTTTCATAAAGTGTGTTGTATCTATCAGCTTCCTGAGAATACAGATCAATCTGGCTTCTGTCCATGGTCATTTGTATAACACTGTACAACAAATGCACTCATTTAAATTTATGTGAACACAAATGACCAAAATTACAATAGTAAGGTCCTCAAAGATGTTTCAAAAGAGTTCGTTGAGCAATTTTAGGAGGGCTCATGTCAGAAAAGAGGTTATTTCTCTTGAAATTGGTTAATTTTCTCAATATTCTGTGGATGAAGAAAAATAGTACTATAAATGGTCATGTAATTCTATAGATTCCTTTCAGAGGGTCATTATGAAATTTCTTTGTTACTCAATGTCTTGTGGGCTAAGTCAAGATTATAAGATATGTTTAGTCAAATGTCCATTACTTAGTACCCTCTTAACAAATGACAAGTAATTTAAAACAGCATTTAAGATTGATGGCTTCAGAAGACTGATAATAATCATTGACATATTAAATTAAAAATTTCATTTCCAATTGTTATTGGAGAAAACCCAAATAAGAACATTGAGTCCTTGATTATGGACTTGTGAGCTCTATTCTACCCTACTCTAATTAAAGTTTCTTTTCGTATGGATAAAGTTCTCATTTGTAGAAACTAGCTTTCAATACTTTTGCGTTGCATTTTTAATTTGTGGTTAAAATGAGTCTGGTCCAAAAAGTGCCCACCATGGATAAGTAGCTTACAGAATAGGGAACAGTAGACAAAGGAAAAAGTTAGCATTAGAAAATAAAATGAAGTGTTAGAGTGTTGAATTAGCAACATGAGAGGGGAAATGCTACAAAACTCATTCAGTTGATAGACATAGTAGTTCCCAACAGATGAGAGAGTATAGTAGATAAAGATCTGCTGAAATTTTATGCAGAAACAGGGATGTCTGTGGGAAGGAAAGTAAGTACACATTGACCCCACACTATTCATAATTGAAGAACATTGATAGACACCCAAGTATTGCTAGATAACATCATATTACAAGGTATAAAACATTACTTAAGAATAGAAAGGAAATCAATGGTCTTATTTAGCACTTGATCCTGAATGCTACTACAGTTGCCACCAAAAAGATGTGCTCAGATTTGAATATTTGAATTTTATCATAGAAAAGTATAGTTTTCTAATTGGATTTGAGGCCAGTTCTTCAGGAATATTTTCATGTCAGGTTCTGTAATCCTGGGCCAGAGCTCATTACTAGGGAGATATTACACCACAGGTGTAACCAATGACTCCTGTTCTGAATATTTTACCCCAATCTGTTTAATTGTCATGGCTACAAGATCTTTCATCATGTGATTATGGAACACACATCATGTTTTGTTGGATCAAATCGGATGCCTTTATTCAGTTAGTGCTAGGCTCTAAGCCTTCAATTGTCTTATATTTTGATTTGAACTCTTTATAAATTAGCCATTTTAAGTTTGAAAGTTCATTTGTTATAAATTTCACACTCAACATGCACACACACACACACACACACACACACACACTCACACACAATTTCCATGTAAATATTGAAGTGCAGCCAATATTGTGTATGGCTGAGTTAGTCAGAAAATTTCTATAAATTAAAATGTGATGTAAGACCAACAAGACTGGCCAGTGTGTAAAGCTTTGGATTCCTTTGTTTGTTTGTTTGTTTTTGTTTGTATTTCAAGACAGGGTTTCTCTGTGATGTTCTGCTGCCTTTCCTGGATCTCTCTCTGTAGACCAGCCTGGACTCAAACTCATAGAGATCCACTTGGATCTGCTCCCTAGTGCTAGGATTAAAGATGTATGCCACAGATAGGCAGACAATTGGTACTCCCCAGAAGCTTCAGAAACTCCTGCCCTTAGCTAGGACAGGGCTTCAGATACATTCTGGAGCTCACAGTTTTTTCTGCCATTCATCTTTCCCTAGGGCCAATTCAAGGTCCCTGGTAAGACAGCCAAGGAGGACCAGGCAGACTCCTCACTGCACTGGAAGGGTGGGGCTGAGGGGTAGATGACACACACAGTAGGTGTTGCACATCGAGTCACTCACCCTTTCCCATCTGGATGAAGCCTAGCAGGATGATGAGGGCCAGGGCCAGCAGCTTGGCAGCAGCAAAAGCATCCTGCACTTGGGTAGCAGCCTTCACGCTGGGCAGAGAAGGACAGAGAAAACTGACATGTGGACCAATGGAATCAAATTGAAGACCCTGACATTAACCTGCACACCTATAAACATATGATTTTTGACAAAGAAGCCAAAAATGTACAATGTAAAAAAGAAAACATATTCAACAAATGGTGCTGGCATAACTGGATGTCAATGTGTAGAAGGCTGCAAATAGATCCATATCTGTCACTGTGCACAAAGTTTAAGTCCAAGTGGATTAAAGATCTCAACATAAATCCAGTTCTTCTGAACCTGATAGAAGAAAAAGTAGGAAGTACTCTTGAATGCATTGACACAGGAGATCACTTTCTAAATATAACACCAGTAGCACAGACACTGAGAGAAACAATCAATCAATGGGACCTGTTGAAACTGAGAAGCTTTTGTAAAGCAAAGGACATTGTCAACAAGACAAAGCGACAGCCTACAGAATTGGAAAAGGTCTTCAACAACCCCATATCTGGCAGAGGGCTGATATGCAGTTCTTTATATAAAGAACTCAAGAAATTTGACATCAAAATGCCCAATAGTCCAATTAAGAAATGGGCTGTAGAACTAAACAGAGAATACTCAACAGAGGAAGTTAAAATGGCTGAAAGACATTTAAGGAATTGCTCAACATCCTTAATTATCTGGGAAATGCAAATCAAAAATGACTCTGAGACACCACCTTACACCTGTGAGAGTGGCTAAGATCAAAAACACAGAAGACAGCTTATGCTGGAGAAGATGTGGAGCAAGGGAAACTCTCCTCCACTGCTGGTGGGAATGCAAGCTTGTACAGCCACTTTGGAAATCAACATGGCGCTTCCTTAGAAAATTGGGAATCTATCTTCCCCAAGACCCAGCTGTATTACTCTTGGGCATATACCCAAGGAATGCTCAATCATACCACAAGGGCATTTGCTCAGCTTTGTTCATATCAGCATTGTTTGTAATAGGCAGAACCTGGAAACAACCTAGATGCCCTTCAACTGAAGAATGGATAAAGAAAATATGGTACATATACACAATGGAGTACTCCTCAGCAGAGAAAAACAATGACATCATGAGGTTTGCAGGCAAATGGATGGATCTAGAAAAAAATTACCTGAGTGAGGTAACCCAGACTCAGAAGGACAAACATGGTATGTACTCACTCATAGGAGGATATTAGATGTAAAACAAAGATGACTAGACTGCTACACAACTCCAGGGAGGCTACCTAGAAAACAGGACCCTAGGACAGACCCAGGGATCACCCAACGACAGATAAAAGATGAGATCTACATGAACAACATGTACGACAATGGGAGTAATAAAGGGCATGATTTGAGGGAAAGAAAGCTTAGGGGAGCAGGAGATCCCAGGTGGATCAAGAACAGAAAGGGAGAATGAGGAATAATAGACCATGATAAATGAAGACCACATGAGAACAGGAATAGGCAGAGTGCTGCAGAGTTCCCCAGAAATACACAATGATACATTCTCTGTAGACTGCTGGCAATGGTTGAGAGAAAGCCTGATCTGACCTAGTCTGGTGATCAGATGGCCAAACACCCTAACAGTCGTGCTGGAACTCTCATCCAATAACTGATGGAAGTGGATGCAGAGATCCTCATCCAGGCCCCAGGTGGAGCTCCAGGTGTCCAATTGTAGAGAAATAGGAGGGACTGTAAGTGTGTGAATTGTTGAGAGCAAGGTTGCAAAAAGCACAGGGACAAATAGCCAAACGAATGGAGCACATGAATTATGATCCAAAGACTGTGGAGCGCCCAACTGGATCAGGCCCTCTGGATAAGTGAGACAATTCAAAACTTGAACTTTTTGGGAGGCACCCAGGCTGTGGGACCAGGACTTGTCCTTAGTGCATGAGCTGGCTGTTTGGAACCTTGGGCTTATACATGGACACTTTGCTCAGGCTGGGAAGAGGGGACGGGACCTGCCTGTACTGAATCCACCAGGTTTAAATGAATCCCCAGGGGAGTATTGGCCCTGGAGGAGATGGGAATGGATGGGAGTGGAGGGGTGGAAGGTGGGAGTGAGGGCGGGAGCAGGGAGGACAGAGGAACCCATGGCTGATATGTAAAATTAAAACGCAAATATAATAATAAATAAAAAAGAAAAAGAAAAAGAAAAAAAGATGTGTGCTACCACTGCCCAGCCAAGCTTTGGATTCATGAGCTTGACAATCCCATTTTGATGCCTAGCTCCCAGATGAAGGTTGATGCGAAGAATCAAAAACCAGATTTTATGCTTGGGCTGCACAAAAACACCTTGATATTGATGCCCACAAAGACTGTACAAACATTGCAATTCACACACTCTGTACACATATTCATACAGGAAAATATTCCTGCTATGGATATCACTCTGTATAAATAAAATTCTGATTGGGCAGTAGCCACGCAGGAAGAATAGGTGGGACAAGCAGAGAAGAGAATTTTGGAGCAGTGTAGTTAGAGAGCTTCTCTCCAGGAGCCACCAAGCCCTGTAAGTCCAACAACCCACTTGTAAAATAAACACACAGACATTTATATTATTGAAACTGCTTGGCCACTAGCTCAGGCCTACCATTGTCTACCTCTTACTCTTATATTTAGCCCATTTCTATTAATCTGTATTTTGCTACGTGGCTTGTGGCTTACCAGTACCTTATCTTTCTTGTCATGGTGGCTGCTGGCAGTATCTCCCTGCCCCAGACTCCACTTTCCAGAATTCTCCTCCTCCTTATCCCACCTACCCTATCCTTCCTGCCTGGCTACTGGCCAATCAGCACTTTATGTATGTTAACCCATCAGATCAACACATTTGACATACCAGAACATCCCACAGTAGAACAGGACGGCAGAGCGGAAGACACTGCCAGCCACTGCCATGACAAGAAAAATATAAGGTACTGGTAAGCCTTGAGCCTCATGGCAAAGTAGAGATTAATAGAAATGGGCTAAATATAAGAGAAAGAGCTAGACAATGGTAGGCCTGAGCTAATGGCCAAACAGTTTAAATAATATAAGTATCTGTATGTTTATTTCATGAGTGGGTTGTTGGACTAACAGGGCTTGGCGGGGGATGGAGAGAAGGTCTCCAACTACAAATGGTGCCCAACATGGGGCAAGAATTTCCACCTAAAACCTGAGAAAAAAGAATCTAAAATGGAGCTAAAAACAGCTTCCTAGTTGTCTCTCAATTTAGCGGCAGCCTGCCGGTTTGAGCTACTATGGTGGATTCCTGGCATGTGTGTTTGACCACCAGTAAGGCGAAATGAGACATCTACAAGTGACACATTATGCTATGTGGTGGATTTAGCCTTTGCTACTATTAAAAAAAGTAGTTTCTGGGCTACGTGCTGCATTGATAAAACTGCTTCTGATAATAGATGGTACACATAGCTCCAGACCCAGAGCTGGTGGTAAACTGTACCACCACCACTTTGGGAAGCTGAGGTGGGTGGAGCCAGCAAACACAGAGGCATTTTAGTCTAACAAAGGTGGATAGTACACAGAAAATCTGGTTTGTGTTATCTTTGGGATTTTTAACCACACACACAAAAAAAGATTTGATCATAAAAGCTGTTGAGTTAAACAAATATATAAATTTTAAAAGTACCTTGGATTCAAAATTTGGATCTAAGGATATGTTGCTTTGGAAAAGAGTTTCTGCTTTTGTTTCCACAGAAAGCCAGAGGCTATGGATTTGTTCCAGATTAAGATACATCAGGTTTGACCAGCCAAAACCCCCTGAAAGGTCTCCCATGACACCATGGCCCAGATGATCCAATATCCAAAACGGTTTCAAGGCAACTGGTTCAGAAGATATACCCTCATGGACTACTGCATAATCCTAAAATTTTCTTTGTGTTCCCATAAGATACAGTGCCCCCCTCCAGCAAGAAGTAGTAAGAGAAACTACACCCAAATTCTCAAATATATCAAGCTGGCTTTGGAGATGGAATTAGCTCACTCCTCTCACAACCATCTGTAATGAGATCTAGTGCCCTCTTCTGGCCTGCAGTCATATATATTGTATACATAAATAATAATAATAATAATAATAATAATAATAATAATAATAAATCTTTTTAAAAAATTTAAAAAGACATTCATTAACAAAAGAAAATATATTGAATGTGAATAAATAGAGTGAGTTTTGTAGAATATATAGAAATGGATGTTTCAGAGATGAGGTGCAGAATGATGGAACTCTTAAACAGAAATTTGATAATAGGAACTAGATTAAAGATAAGTGAGAATCGGGCATTGGTGGCGCATGCCATTAATCCCAGCACTCCGGAGGCAGAGGCAGGTGGATCCCTGTGAGTTCAAGGCCACCCTGGTCTACAGAGTGAGCTCCAGGAAAGGTGCAAAGCTGCACAGAGAAACCCTGTCTCAAAAAACAAAACAAAACAACAACAAAAAAGATAAGTGAGTGGATTTAACATTTGCATGATTCTAAGCATTTTAGAGATCAGGAGTCCTATTTTATCAAGTAGTAGAGTTACATTTTCACGTAAATAAAAACTACTATAGAACAATGTATATGAAAGTTTGACAGATTCAAATCCCCTTTAGATTGAGAATTGTGAAGTCTAGACAGTGTAGCATATTCAACAGTTAAGCATATATGTTCATCATATTTAATGATTCATTGCTTTACTATATTTATTCACATTGCCTGGAAAAAGAAATGAATATTTCTCTTTCTGTTGAATCCCATACCATAGTGGTGAATTATTAAGGCCATTCCCGCTGTAGTTAAAAGGGAGTTTATTTGTGGGGTAACTTACAACATGAAGGATAGTTGTAGGGTCTTGCAAAGGTATGCGCAGTCCTGGCGGTGTTCTCTGGAGAACTCTGCATGTCCACCCTCCTGCGTCCAGCATTCTGCATCCCAGAACCAAGAGAGAGCACACTCCTCCTTGATCTTGCGTCTTCTGCTGTCCTCCTCTTCCCTGCCTTTGGTGTGTGAACCATTAATGAAGCCCTTCAATGGGGGTTGGAACCCTTCCCAATGCTGGCATGCTATCCACTACACATACATAATAAATAAAGAATACTAAACAACTCTATCAGACTCTGACCAACACATAGGGATATTTTTTAAAAAATTAATTTCCGTCCACTATGGTATGGTAGTCTTAAAATTTGAAAAGTTGTTTCTTCATTTGTTGTTATTTTATGTTTTCAAAAATCTATTTTGATCATATATCTCCAAGTGTAATTTTTAATTAAATTACTGATCGGTTTCTTTGTAAACTATGCTAATTTCAATAGAAAAATATTTTTATTCAATTTCAACTCACCATATCAAGATCTTCATTGAGAACAGGGGCCTGTGAAAATTAGGATATACCAAGTGAAAATGTGATTCATTTACTCATTAATTTTAATTTCAGTTTTTAAGTAATGGAAATGGACATCAAGAATTTCTGTGATTTTTCTGTTATTTCTGATCAAGTTTTTCTAGTAATAAAGCACAGTTATTTAACATGTTTGATGATGTCTCATATATTTTTTATTGGAATTCAATTTGATGCATTCACTGCCACATAAAAGTCCCATAATTCTTTACTAGGACTGGTTTCTTTTGCTGCATTAAATGGATGTGTAAAAAAAATGACCATTAGAAATATTACCTCCTGATGTAAGGACTCCTCAAATTTTGTTGTCTATATAACTTTATTGATTATTAAATGTCATTTCTTGAATATTTTCTTCTGTAGATTTGAAACAAATACACATTGTTGCTACAACTTTTCAGATCCACTACCCGTTATTTTCTAATTAATCAACACACATACACACACACTTTTTTTTAAAGCTATCAACTCTGATTTGTGCTGATAATATTTTGATGAATGTGCAGGTTTCCATTTAAAAATGGACAACATAATGGAGTTTTCATTAATTATTTCCTTTCAGAGTTTTCTTGCAAAGCATCAATGCCAATCTCTAATTTGGAAGGCAGCTATGCTCACCACTATAACACCAACACAGATGCCAATCTTTAATTTGATATCTAGTAAATGAAATTTTTCCAAAGAGTCTTCAAATAATATTTTATTTTGTATAATTATATATGGAGACTAAACCATCAAAAAACTGAATAAATAAATAAATAAATTTTTAAAATTCATTGTAGTTTCTGGATTAATTGTTCATGACAGTCATTATTATCTTGTGATTATAAATATACTATGAAAATTAAATAAAATTCAAGGTATTCATTCCAATTTTTATGTTATTTATAAATTTAGTCAAAAATAATTATTATTTGGGAAATAAGTATATTGTATATATGTGTGTCACAAAAATTCTACTTTAATGTACATTTTATGTTATAAATGAAAATTGAAAAAACAAAAGTTTAGTACATGATTTGATAAATAAATAATCTAAAATACAAGTTTAAGCATTTTTTTTATTTCTCTAAAAAGTGTGATACCCAACATGTGTAATTTTAACTTTCTATATACAACTTTTTTTTACAAATATTTAACAAAATATAATATTGAAATTATTCAACAAAATACATAGAGTTAATTTTTCTATAATCATAAAATTTAAGTGACTTATCCCAAACATAGTGTTTCTATAATTTTCATAACTACTCGTTATATTTTCAGATTGCCATGAACCCCAAACACTGACTTTATTACTGTGTCATCAAGCAAAATATTTTATTTAGTTTTCTTAATGCAAAAACTACATTATCTTACACTAGAAAACTCTCCACTTACCAAGATTGTCCCTATAATTAACTGACAATAATTTCACTAAGTGTCATGCATTTTTCAGTGTTTCTGTTTCAAACTCTTGTAAAACATATTTTAGAAACAACTTATCCACTTAAGATGGACAGAATGTGTAAATGTTCCCACTTGGTTCATGGGTTGTGATGTCTGTGGAAATTCAAGATGAGAAGCCAAAATTACACAGAAAGATCATTATCAGAATAGATTGACTATTTTGCACACCTATGGTTCCATCTTTTTTCTCTCTGAACCCAGTATTCTGGGAGAGTATTTTATTTTCCAGGATCATCCAGAATATTGACATATAATCATCATCACTATTGCTTTGGCTCTGAAATGGTCTTGACTCATCTGAAACAATGATTCAGATATAAACCTCTTCTTGCATCAGTTTACTTTTTAAAACCGTTTGTTTGTTTGGTTTTTTTTTTTTTTGCGCTGAGGATGGAACCCAGGGCCTTGTGCTTGCTAGGAAAGCGCAATACCACTGAGCTAAATTCCCAACCCCTTAAAAAAAATTTTAAAGCTACTACAATGTTGAGTACTATGAGTGTGAATTTAATGCACTGCCTACATATTTAGTCACCTGACAGCATAAGATACTCACATAATGGGCTTACAATGACAGTCAGCAGTTTGTAGAGCTGGCATCCAACCTTTTGTCTAAACATAAAATAGCAATTAATCTATTTTCATAAATGAACATTGCATAAAAATCCTTTGCCTTCAACACAGATAACTCTCAATAATTTTTATCCACTCTGAAGAATGGATAATTTTCCTAAAATGTTCATGCCTGCTCCACATATTGCACTGCTGTGACTAAATTACAAGTTTTTGTACATTTGGGAACAGAGACAGTAAGAGTATTTTTATATATAGTTTATTCAGTTTTGTTAATACAAAAATTATATTATTCTACAATAGAAAAACTCTAAAGTTATCAAATTGTTATACAAGTACACACATATATTTACACAAACACACACACACACATATATATACATATATATATATATATATATATATATATATGTTATATATATATATATATATATATATATTTACTTTGTACTGTAGGTCTCCGACATCTACAACTTGGACTTTCCAGACACTAATACCTAGATAATACAGATCTTTTGATGACTGTGTTTACACAAACCCCCAGCAGGGATTGGAAGGGCAGGTTTACACATAATGGTGGTGAAGGAAACTCTACTCCTGAAATGTATGTATGTCATATAATTACCTCAGCCATTCTTTCCTAAGAATATAACTCTCTCACTATAATAAAATCTACCAATCCTCCAAAACCATCTTTGACTATTTAGAGAAAAATTTCCATCATGACGAAGTTGTTACAATCTGACATGGACATCATCTTCACATCTACAAATGTAGAGTTATTGCCATGGTCTAGGCTCAGCCCCGGCTTTGGTGCTGAGTTGGGAAAGGGGTGTGGGCACAGTGAAAACTTCTGACCACCAAGTGGACTGCACTCAAGTGGTCTCAAACAGCTTAGGCCATTTTTATTTATTATCACCCAGAGTTTTTCTTACCAGGGTTTTATGAACAGTTTTATTATTGGCTTCTATTTTGACTTTAAGAAATATATTACAACTTAATGGATAAAGAAAATGTGGCACATACACACAATGGAGTACTACACATCAGAGAAAAAAATGACATCATGAGGTTAGCAGGCAAATGGATGGAACTAGAAAAAGTCATGCTGAGCGAGGTAACCCACACTCAGAAGGACAAACATGGTATGTACTCACCCATAAGTGGATACTAGTTGTAAAGCAAGGATAACCAGACTATAATCTACAAGCCCAGAGAAGAGGATAAAGTGGAGGACCCTGAGAGAGTTATGCATGGATGACCCTAAGAAGGGGACATGGTTAAGATCTCCTGGTTAACTGGAGAGGACAGAGGGAGGGGATGTGTGATGAGAACAGGATGTCTGAGTTGGGGGAGGGTAGAGAGGGAGAGCAATGAAAGACATCTTGACAGAGGGAGCCCTTAGAAGGTTAGGGAGAAATCTTGGTGCTAGGGAAACCCACAACAACCCCAATGAAGACTCCTAGCAATGTTGGCGGAGGATCCTGAACTACCCTTCCCCTGTAGTCAGATGGAGTCTACTCTAATTTTCATCACAGAAACTACATCCAGTGACTGACGGAAGCTGATGCATAGACCCACAGCCGACTACTTGGCTGAGCTCCTGGAGTTAACTTGAAGAGAGGGAGGATGGTCACGATCATGATGGGGAAACCCACAGAGTCAGCTGACCTGAGCTGGTGGGAGCTGGTGGACTCTGGACTGACAGCTGGGGAGCCAGCATGGGAGTGAACTAGACACTCAAATGTGGGTGACTGTTGTCAGGCTTGATGTGCTTGTGAGTCCCCTGGTGGTGTGACCAGGATTTATCTTAGTATATGAACTGGCATTTTAGTGCCCATTTCAGAGGGTAAAAATTCTTGCTCAGCCTTCATGCAGGGTTAGGGGCTTGGTCCTTCCTAAACTTCATATGCCAGCCTGTGGTGACTCCCAATGGGAGGCCTTGCCTGCTATGAGGAGTGGATGGGGTGGGCTGGAGGAGGTGAAGGAAGAGAGAGAAGATTAGGGAAGGGACCATGGGTTGCTATGTAAAACGAAAAATATTAAATGAAATAAACAAAAAATAACAAGCAAGAAACTCCAATAAAAACATAGGAAGATTTCTTATGAAAACTGAGGCATTTGTAAAAAATTTGGACATATAAATAAAAAAATAGTTTGCAGCAGATGTGCATTCCACAGGTGAGCACTCAGGTTCCATAAGACCTGTGTTATAAAATTATGGTCAAGCCCAAGTTAGTTCACTGTGAGTATTTGGTCAGGAAGATCCTAGTGTCTCTCAGGTAATATGTGTTAGTTCCTGGTTTCTTGATGTCACTAGACAATAAGATCCTGCTTCTCAAGAAACCCAAAACATTGAAGGCAGGACATAGAGCAATACAACTTGAAATGAGAAGGAGGGGTTGGTGATTTAGCCCAGTGGTAGAGTGCTTGCCTAGCAAGCACAAGGCCTGGGGTTCAGTCCTCAGCTCTAGAGGGAAAAATAAAAATAAAAATAAATATTGCTTTTAGGGGCTGGAGAGATGGCTCAGTGAGTAAGAGCATTGATTGCTCTTCCAGAGATTCTGAATTCAATTCTCAGAAACTACATTTTGGCTCACAGCCATATGTAATGGGATCAGATTTCTTATTCTGGTGTATATATAAAATATAAGAATAAATAAAATTTCAAAAAAGAATGCTTTTAAAAAATGAGAGGAAGCTTTTTCTCCTACAGCTGGCTTCCATAATTATGAACGAATACATGGACGACTGCTGAAGAAAAGGCACCAAAGGACTTTCTTGATCTCTCAGACTTCAGTACTCATCATCTGCCTAAGCTGACCCCCTGGTGCACCATAGAACATGTGTTAATTTAAATTGTCATAGACTTCTTGAGACAGAAAGAAAGAATAAAGCTTTTTGAGAATTGTGCTTTATATATGTCACAATATGGCAAAATTTCTTGGATATTGTGTTTTATTGAAATATTTGTAAGATATATGAAGTTGCATTCAAAAAATTATCAGCATAGTTCCCACTTATACTAATCCAAATTTCCCATGACATAATTTTGTGCACTGAATGATTTTCATTTTCCAAATGTAATATACAATGGAAATACACTCTAGTGGTCTTAGGGTTTCTATTGCTGTGAAGAGATACCATGACTATGGCAACTCTTATGAAGAACACATTTGATTGGAATGGCTTGCTTACATTTGTCATCATGGTGAGGAGCACACCAACCTACAGAAAAATATGTTGCTTGAGAGGAAACTGAGAGTTCTGTCTTGGAGGAAACAGGAAGTCAACTGTCTACTACACTGAGTGAGCTGCAGCAAAAGAGAACTCAAAGCCTGCCCCCACCATGGCTCACTTCCTCCAGCAAGGCTTAAAACCTTGTAGAAGGAACATAACAATGGAAAACTCTACCTATGATGAGTACCTCTGAGACTGTAATTTTTTTATTCCATAGTCTGTTTCTTAGGTAAGAGAAAATCCACTAGGAAATGACTTTGAATATCTTTTGCTCAGATGGTATTCACTGAGGTTAGGTACCCATTAGTGAGTAATAGTTCCAGGTGCAAGGCTAATGCCAAGGCTTTGGCCATGGTGTGTTTGGGAGAATCACTCCCCACCTTTGTGAACATTAAATTTCTAAAGGAAGCTTATTTTAGATAGCAAAAACTCCAAAGAAAACACTGTATCAAAGTGACTTCTGTTGCCCCTAAGAATCCCAGATTGGAGTTGCTAGGAAACAATAATGATCTCACTGCCTCTCAAAATTGCCCATGGTAAATCAACCACACCAAATCACAACCTTACTTTATATCCTCATTTTCTTCTCTTAAGGACACAAATATCTGGGTGTTGTAATGATTTTTTCTTCTTCAACCTCACATGGACTGATATGGTAGCAATAAGTGAAACATGTAGTGAAGACATCATTATGCCATCCCTGTAAATTGATGACAATTAATACATGTTCCATATACTACAGATTCCATATAATGAGAATGGAGACAACCCCACTCTTGTATTTTTGACTTACTCAGGCCCTTGTCACTGTACTTCTTTATAAATTATATTTTTCCACCTGTGCACATAGGCTCCACATGAATGAATTAACTTTTTAAATCACTGATATTTCCAGGGATTTGTTAGTCACATAAGGTTTTTGGTGATTAAATAAGAACATTCAGGATAATATTTCCTATTATATCAGTCAACAGAACATGATCAATAGCTCATAGTGTCTTTACTTCTTGAATAAATTATGTAATTATATCAAAAGCATGAATATAGATAAAACTAGAATTTTACAAGCCCACATAAGGGAACTTAAATTTTCTCACATATTCGGTGTTGCCTATCATAGCCAAAATTAATGTCACTTTCTTCTTGAGTGAAAATAAGTAATTCTATGTTTATAACTATATTTAAATGTTATCATATGAAATAATGTAAAGAAACTTTACATTCAGATTGTATCCATCTTTCTGTACGTTTGAGATTGATAAACACAAACTGAACTATTTAGGATGCCATCTCCCAATGTATCCTATAAAATACACAATTAGTTAGAAGTAAACTTTCCCACAACCAAAGACAGAACAAAAGAGGTGGGTAGAATTAATATAAAGGTAGGAGAAAATGCTATTTACATCTTTATACTACAATACTAATGTAAAATCTATCTTGAGAGTTTAAAACATGATAAGAGAAATGAAACAAAACCTGTTTTTTAAAAGGGAGTAACTTTGCTTACAAGATAACAGTGATAATACTGGAAAGAATAAATGTCATTAAAACAGAACATAACCAAGTGAGGATTGGGAAAAATATTACTAAAAAATAACAAAATGACAGGAATTCATGCATTGTTTGACATAATTCTGCCCCTCTTTTTTCTCACATTTCAGTTAAAAGACATGGACTGAAAAATTAGAGTAAAATCAATGAAGCTATTTGTTACTTGCAACAAATATACTTCAGTGGCAAGAAACAAGTTGAAAATTACATGTGGAAATAAACAAGAATAACAATGCTAATGTTCCCATGTACACTTCAAACTTAAATTAGTGGAAGATATAATTAAAGTCAGCACATACTGATAATGTGAGAAGTCCACAATGGGTCATAAACATATATTATTATGACACTGGTGTACTAAATTTTATAAAGCAAACAGTACTGAATGTGATATAATGGATATATCTCTACATTATAATGTGTGATTTCAATATGTGATTATTGTCAGTAGGTAAGTCATCAAAACATAGGGCAAACAATAAAATAAGCTCTATGGAAACAAATTGACTATGTTATCATCTATAGAGCATTCCAAAGAACAGCAGCAGAACACATATTTTTCTTCACTAGCCAAAGAATTTAGTTTTAAATGATCATATTTTATAGACAGCAAGTCTTCTCAAACACTCTGAAATAACTTTTATTATTATCAGATCACAGTATTTAAAAAGTCCAAGACAGAGCAAAACTAAACTATAGAAAATGTACAAACATAAAAATTAGAAAAATAAAACACTTTTAATAATCAGAGAGTTCCTAAAGGAATTGGAAGTGGGCCTAATGTTCTTGGACCCAAATAGTTATAGAGATGCAATGTATCATATTCAATATAAACTTGAAATGATGAGAAAATAATAAAACTTTGGAAAATATACCAAAAGATGTTCCAAGGAGGAAGGGAAAGTCTATTTGTACAAATGTCTACATTTAAAAATTATGGACTGGTAGATCGTTCAGCAGGTAGAGATACATACCAAATGGTTGCATTCTGAATTCCAATATCAGAAACATGATAGAAAAAGGGAATAAACACCAGTCAACTATTGTCATCCAACCCCACATGTGAGTTACTGTGTGTGCAAATCTGAGGGAACGCTAAGTGTGGGGTGCACACACAAATAAAGAAGTGTTGAACACATCACAGAAACCTGCACCATCATTAGTCAAGAAGAAACAACAAAAATCGGAGTTCTGAATCTTAACCCCTATAGCAGAGGAGAATCCTGAACCAATAGTAACAAAATCAAACCTGAACCAAAATGTAAAAGAAATGAAACACAGTTCAATAAAAATTATAACCATGAATGACAAACCATTAGCCAATCAAACAAAAATAGTTAGAGAAGACAATCTATAATAATGATAATAGAAGATTCGACAGACATTCAGAAGATGAAGGAAAAATAAAGGAAAGAGAAGAAAAGAGGAGAGAGGGAAGGAAGAAAGAAGGAGAACAGAGGAAGGGAAAGGATCTAGGGAATGTCTGTTATTGCCTAGGCTTGACTTTCAGACTCGTGGGCTACTCCTGTTTTGCATTATTTATTATTAATTAAATAAGTATTATTTTAAAATATTTCTTTTTCTATTTTTTCAATTTATTATTATTATTATTATTATATTATTATTATTATTTGTGTTCCTTGCTTAAAATGGCCACCCACAAACCTTGAAGACCATTTTCTGTGTGCATGAGGCCAAAAACTATGAAACACTTCATGTCTTAGGATAGTGCACTATCCACAATCCACAAAACACCTTAAAGCACCTTGGGCTGCCAAGCCAGAGGAGCCCTGCAGCTGGCAGTTTTCTTGTGTCCTACAGCTGCTCAGTCCTAAATAAACACACAGAGGCTTTATTAAATAGAGACTGATTTGTCTATGGCTCAGGATTAAGGCTGACTTGTCTTTCTTCTTAAATCAACCCATTTCTATTAATTTAAGTATCCCA
>NW_023413288.1:0-4611 GCF_903995425.1 Onychomys torridus
TTGGAGGAAGACAAAGAGCATTTGGTTAACTCCATTCTGAAGGCGGAATTCCACAAGTCGTGTTGGCTCATCCATGAAACACAGTCTTGTTTTCAACGCAGAAGCATGCTGTTTTTTTCTAGCATCTGCCAATAGGAGAAAAGAAACATGAAGCATGCGCCAGAAAAATAAGAATCTGTGTTTACTACTCATACCGCCATATCCTAGTTCAACTCTGCTTTAAAATCTGATGACAAACCACATCATCTCTTACATAGATGCTCTTTAGTTAATCGTGAAAATCGTGTTGGTTTCTGTGAACTCTGTAAATCATTTGAGCCCAAAAATTAACTGGGTTTACAGAAGAAGAACTCTTGACTTGTAGGAAGACACAGAGCCCTTTTGTGTAAACTCAGTTTCTGAAGGGAAATTCATGGACCAGTGTTTTCATTCATGAAACACCACCCCCATTATAAGGAAGAAGCATGCTCTTCTTTCCGAGCGTCTGCAAGTACACCAAGGAACCATGAGCATGCCCAGAAAAAAAAAGTTGCTGCTTTCCGTGGCCTGCATATGGCGACCATATCTATTCACTCGGCTTATGCAAACAGAACAAACCACATCATCTGCTTACATAGATGCTCTCTTTAGTTAATAGTAAAAAAACGCGTGTTGGGTTTGTGCAACTGTGTAAATTTCATATGATGCTTGATAAATTCCCGTGCCTTTACCAGAAATGAAACTCTTTCTTGTAGGGAAGACCACAAGAGGCATTTGGTTTAACTCCATTTCGAAGGGAATTCCGTAAGAGTGTTCTAAACCGTGAACACAGTCTGTTTTTAACGCAAGAAGCATGCTCTTTTTTCCCAGGCATCTGCAAATTAGGGCAAGAAGTACATGAGCATGGCCAGCAAAAAAAGAACTTTGTTTACTTACTCATATCCTGACCATATCTAGTTCAACTTCCTGCTTAAGAAAGTGATACATAACCACATTCATCTCTTACAGTTAAGATTTGCTCTTTAGGTTAATAAGTGAAAAACTGTGGGTTTGTGAACTGTGTAATTCATATGAGCAGAAAAATCACTGCCTTTACCAGAAAATGAACTCTTTCTTGGAGGAAGACCCACAGATCAGTTTGGAATTAACTCCTTTTTCTGAAGCGGAAAATCAGAAGAGTGTTCTTATCAATGAAACACCAGTCTGTTTTAATGTAAGGGAAAACATACTTCTTCTTTGGAGTTCTGCAATACAGCAAGGAAACATGAGCTTGGCCAGAAAAAAAGAGCTGTTGTTTCTGCTTCTCATAGCACCATATCAGTTCAAAATCTGTGCGTTAATGAAACTGATACAACCACATCTCCTCTTTACATAATGCTCTTTAATTAATAGTTGAGAAACTGTGATGGGTTTCTGAACTGTGTAAATATGAAGCGCAAAATTTCCTGGTGTTTACCAGAAATGAACTCTTGCTTGTAGGAAGACACAGATCATTCTGGGTTTAACTACGTTTCTGAAGGGAAATTAGCAGCAGTTTCGTTCATCATGAAACACATCTGTTTAATCGCACAAGCATAGCCATCTTCTTTCCAGCGTCTCAATACAGCAAGATACATGAGCTGTGCCAGAAAAAAGAACTTTGTTACTACTCATACGACAGATCATAGTTCAAACTTGCTTTAATGACACTGATACAAAAGCACAGTCACCTTGTATAAATTGCTCTTTTAGTTATCCTGGAGAATCGGTCGTGTTGGTTTCTGAACTCTGTTAAAATCAAGTTGAGCAAGAATAATGTCTTTTTACCAGAATGAACTCTTGTTTGTTAGGAAGACACAGAATTTGGTTTAACTCCCGTTATGAAGGGATAATTCCAGACCAGTGTTCTCATCCATGAAACACATCTGTTTTTAACCGCAAGAAGCAAGCTTCTTTTCAGCGTCTCCTAATACAGCAAGTACCACTGAGCATGCCCTGAAAAAAACAATGTGGTTTTCTTACTCATAACGGACCATAATAGTGTTCAACTCTGCTTATGAACTGATACAAACCAAGCTCCTACTACATAAATGCTCTTTAGTTAATAGTGAGAATCGGATGGGTTCTGAACTGTGTAAAATCATTGAGCCCTAAAATACGCTTTGTTTCGGAAATGAACTCGTTGCTTGTAGGAAGAACAGATCTGGGGTTTAACTCCGTTTCTGAAGGAAATTCAGACCAGCTGTTCTCATCAATGAAACACACTCGTTTTAACGCAAGAAGCATACCTCCTTCTTTCCAGAGTCCCAGTATAAGCAAGAACCATGAGCATGCCCTGAAAAAAAGAACTGTGGTTCCTTACTCATACGACCATATGTAGTTCAAATTCTGCGATATGAATCTAGATACAAACCAAAACTCCAACTTTCATAAATGCTTCTTGAGGTTAATAGTGAGAATCACTTTGGTGTTCTAGAAACTGTGGTAAAATCACTTTGAGCCCTAAATTCTCCTTTGCTTTACCAGAAATGAACTCTTGCTTTCAGGAAGACACAGATCCTGGGGTTTACTCCTTTCTGTAAGGAAATTCAGACCAGTGTTCTTCATCCATGGAACAACTATGTTATTTAAAGCGCAAAGCAAGCTCCTATTTTCCAGCTTCTCAATACAGCAAGAACCATGAGCATAGCCCTGAAAAAAAGAACTGTGTTTCCGACTCATCTACGGGACCATATGTAGTTCAACTCTGTTATGAAAATGATACCAACCTACAGCTCCTCTTACATAAATGGCTCTTTAGTTACATAGTGGGAATCGTGTGGGTTTCTGAACTGGTGGTAAAATCATTTGAGGCCAAAAATTCTATTTGTTTACCAGAAATGAACTCTTGCTTTTAGGAAGACACAGATGCTGGGGTTTAACTCCCTTTCTGAAGGGAAATTCAGACCAGTGTTCTCATCCATGAAACATACTCTGTTTTAACGCAAGAAGCAAGCTCTTATTTCCAGCGTCTCCAATACAGCAAGTACCATGAACATGACCTGAAAAAAAGAACTGTGCTAACTACTCATACGGACCATATGTAGTTAAACTCTGCTTATGAAACTCATACAAAAAACAGATCCTCTTACATAAATGCTCTTTAGTAAATAGTGAGAATCGCGTTGGGTTCTTGAACTGTGTAAAATCATTTGAGCCCAAAATTCACTTGGTTTACCAGAAATGAACTCTTGCTTGTAGGAAGACACAGATCCTGTGGTATAACTCCGTTTCTGTATGGAAATTAAGACCAGTGTTCTCATCCATGGAACCCACTCTATATTAACGCAATAAGCAAGCTCTACTTTCCAGCTTCTCCAATACAGCAAGAACCATGAGCATGCCCAGAAAAAAAGAACTGTGTTTCCTTCTCATAGGGACTTTACATAGTTCAACTGTGCTTATGAAACTGATACAAACCGCAGCTCCTCTTACATAAAGGCTCTTTAGTTACTAGTGAGAATCGGGATGGGTTTCTGAACTGTGTAAAATCACTGAGCCTAAAATTCTCTTTGTTTACCAGAAATGAACTCTTGCTTGTAGGAAGCCACAGATCCTGGGCTTTAACTCCGTTTCTGAAGGTAAATTCAGTCCAGTGTTCTCATCCATGAAACACAATCTGTTTTAACCCAAGAAGCTAGCTCTTCTTTCCAGCCGTCCAATACAGCTAGTACCACGTACATGCCCTGAAAAAAAGAACTGTGTGTCCTACTCATAGGGACCATGCATAGTTCAACTGTGCTTATGAAACTGATACAAAGCACAGCTCCTCTTACATAAATGCTCTTTAGTTACTAGTGAGAATCGCGATGGGTTTTCTGAACTGTGTAAAATCACTTGAGCCCAAAATTCTCTTTGTTTACCAGCAATGAACTCTTGCTTGTAGGAAGACACAGATGCTGGGGTTTAACTCCGTTTTTGAAGGGAAATTCAGGCCAGTGTTCTCATCCATGAAACACACTCTGTTTTCACGAAAGAAGCAAGCTCTTCTTTTCAGCGTTCTCCAATACAGCAAGAACCATGAGCATGCCCTGAAAACAAGAACTGTGTTTCCTACTCATACGGACCATATGTAGTTCAAATCTGCATATGAATCTGATACAAACCACAACTCCACTTGCATATTCTCTTTAGTTAATAGTGAGAATCACGTTGGGTTCGAGAACTGTGTAAAATCAATTGAGCCAAAAATCACTGGTTTACCAATAATGAACACTTGTTTGTAGGAACACACAGATCCTGGGGTTTAATTCCGTTTGTGAAGGGAAATTCAGACCAGTGTTCTCATCCATGAAACACACTCTGTTTTAACGCAAGTAGCAAGCTCTTCTTTCCAGCGTCTCCAATACAGCAAGTACCACGAGCATGCCCTGAAAAAAAAGAACTGTGTTTCCTACTCATAAGGACCATAATGAATTTCCCTTCAAAAAACGGAGTTAAACCCAGCATCTGTGTCTTCCTACAAGCAAGAGTTCATTGCTGGTAAACAAAGAGAATTTGGGCTCAATGATTTACACAGTTCAGAAGACCCATCCTTTCTCACTAGTAACTAAAGAGCATTTATGTAAGAGGAGCTGTGCTTTGTATCAGTTTCATAAGCACAGTTGCACTACC
>NW_023413289.1:0-7684 GCF_903995425.1 Onychomys torridus
AAGGCATGTTTACTCCATGTTTATCTTGGAAACCATTGGTAGTAGATTTCCCCCATAGAGCCCATGACTCCCTTAGCTAAAGCTTTTTGGCCAAGTTAACAATACCAGACATGAAACCCCTTTGTGTGGGTCAGGCCGCAGATCCAATTAGAAAGCAGTAGGTTACACTTGAACATTTTGTGGCACTACTACACCAGTGCACATACCTTGCCTTGCGGGCCAGTCCTGTAGCATGCAGGGCCCACAGCTGGGTGAGATCATTGATGACTTTTCCCCCTCAGCGGCCTCTACCACACCTTCCAGAACTGTGAACCCTCGCCATTGGGAAGCAGACTTCCAGATCACTCTCACTTTGATTTCTCTGTGTCTTCTACAGCAGGGTCTGACTGTCTAGTTCTCATGTGTGGCTAAGAGCATGACAGCTCTGTATCATTTTGGGAGCTTGTAGAGGCTCGAAGACCAACCTCCAGTACACCTAGGGATGTATCCTGCACCTGGCATTGGGATTTTCATTAAAAACCCCGTGACTTACAGGAGCAGCATGGTCCACCATGCAGGGCATCTGTCCAAAGTTCCCTTTGAGGGTGAGTGTGTGTGTGTGTGTGTGTGTGTGTGTAATTTTTGCTTAGGCTAGTCTTGAACTCAAGTTGTAGAGCAGTGGTTCTCAAACTTCCTAATGTGACCCTTTAAAACAATTCCTCATGTTGTGGTGACCCCCAACCATAAAATTATTTTAGTTGCTACTCCATAAATGTAATTTGCCACTTTTGTGATTTCAATGAAAGGGTCATTCCACACACAAATGGGTTGTGACCCACAGATTGAGAACCGATATTGGAGAGGATGACTTTGAACTCCTGATCATTCTGCCTTTGGCCCTCAAGGGCTGGGAGTGGGCCACCATGCCCAACTTCTCTATTTCATATGGCCCAATTTGAAAGTCCTCAACACTTGGAAAGAATGTCAAGGAGTATGGTGGAGCCTTAACTAAGCCTGGTCTGCCCTCTTGTGGTGGGAATTGGTTTGACTCTGCAGATGCCTGTGTCCTGTGTATTTGGTAGTGAAATATTTATATATATTTTTAGTGGATTGATTTTACATATTAAGAATTTTTTCCCCAGAGCTGAGGACCAAACCCAGGGCCTTGCACTTTCTAGACAAGCACTTTACTATTGAGCTAAATCCCCAACCCCTCATTTTAAGATTTATTTTTGGTTGGGGGGTGGGGGTGGCTCAGTGGTTAAGAGCACTGGCTGCTCTTTCAGAGTGCACAGGTTCAATTCCCAGCACCCACATGGCAGCTCACAACTGTCTGTAACTCCAGTTCTAGTAGGGGACCTGATACCCTCACACAGAATCAAATCACCAGTGCACATAAAATGAAAAAAAATATAAAAAACAATAACCTTTTTTTTTTTGGATGCTGGAGTGATGTCTCAGCTGATAAAGGTACTGGACACTAAGCATGCCTACCTGAGTTTTATGCCTGGGACCCACAGGTTGAGAGAGAATGGAGTCCTGCAATTCATCTTCTGACCTCTACATTTGATCTCTCTCTGTTTCTCATCTGTCTGTCTGTCTGTCTGACTCTGTCTCCCTCTCTCATACACACACAAATAAATGTAACTAAAAATTTCCAGTTTTTAAAGCTAGTACTGTGTGTGTGTGTGTGTGTGTGTGTGTGTGTGTGTGTGTGTGTGTTTGTGTGTTACACACGCACGCACATGTAAGGGTTTTTAGCCTACATGGATATCTGTGCACTACATTCATGCAGTGCCTGTTGAAGTCAGGAGAGGGAGACAGATGCCCTGAAACTGGAGTTATAAAATATTGTGAGTGCTGGGAAGTGAACCTGGGTCCTTAGCAAGAGCAGCCAGTGCTCTTGATTGGTATCTTTCCATCCCTTCTGTGTGTGTATGAGAGAAAGTGAGAGCGAGAGCAAGAGAGAGAGCGAGAGCGAGAGAGCGAGAGAGAGAGAGAGAGAGAGAGAGAGAGAGAAACAGAGACACAGAGAGACTGACTGACTCACTGTGTATCTCAAGTTGGCCTGTAACTTTTGATCATCCTGCCTCTGCCTCCTGAGTGCTAGGACCATGGTCATGCACCATCACACCTAGGTTCATATTACACTTTAGCAAGTTCACCGAAATATCGTGTGATGAGAACTAGTTAGGCCTTTCCTATGGTGTAATTTAATCTCACATTTCTCTCTGAAGAAATTATGACAGTCCTCCTGTTTTGTGAGTCCTTTCAGAATAAATGTTGGCACAGCACCACACTATCTTGATTTGAATATTTTCTTTCAAATTTTTTTTTGATACAGTCACAATTGTCTAGCTCAGGCTGGCCTCAAACTCACAGCAATTTTCCTGCCTCTGCCTCCTGAGTGCTGGGATTAAAGGCATGCACAATCATGCAGGTGAGGATGAGAGAGGGGGTAACCAGAATGCATCATACACATGCACAAAAGCGTCAAAGAACTTCAACTAATAAAACACATTAAACACATGGTTTGCGCCACTGTCCAGCTGCTGTTCACTCTAACAGGGCTGTGGACAAGGTTTAAACACACTTTGGCTTTGTAGTCTCCTGCTCTCAGTCACTAGCTTCTTAGGTACTAGAACTTTCTTTTGTCTTGTCTTCTCATCATTAGCATCAAAAGCTCATCTCAGGCCAGAGCACTGTAAGCCAGCTCATTAAATGTTTTCCTTTATAAGAGTTGCCATGGCCGGGCAGTGGTGGTGCATCCCTGTAATTCTAGCACTCGGGAGGCAGAGGCTGGTGGATCTCTGTGAGTTTGAGTCCAGCCTGGTCTACAGAGCTAGTCCAGGTTCCAAAGCAACAGAGAAACCCTGTCTCGAAAAACAAAAACAACAACAACAACAACAAAAACCCCAAACAAACAAACAAAAAAAGAGAGAGAGAGAGAGAAGAGTTGCTGTGGTCATGTCTCTTTATAGCAATAGAAACCCTAAGACAAAAGCATTGATTTATGAGTATAATGATAAGTCATTTGAAGTAGTTGTTTAGCATAATAATAATAGTAGGTTTTCCCCTACAGCCCATGACCTGTCAGCAATAGGTCTGAGGCCTTCATCTTGGCACAGGTTCTGTCCTGTGGAGTGGGCCTTAAAACTAATAAGAAAGTTATTGGTTACTGTCATCACAGTGACACCACTATTCTACCAGTTGGCATATCTTGCCAGACTTGTCCATATTATAGCTGGCGGGATTCACTGCTGAGTAAGATTCATGATTACTCTTGTCCTCTGTAGTCGGCATGACACCTTCTAGTACCATGAAAGCTGGTCAGTAGCGAGGAAGCTTCCAGCTGGAATTCTCTATGTTCTATGACCCAATTATGTGGTATCTTAAGCAACAGGGTTTTACCATCAAGTTCTGGAGGGTAAGAAAGAGAAATTGAAATAGCCTGTTATGTTTGGGGGTCATAGGACCCTACTGATCAACAACAGCAAAAGAGGCATCCCATTCTTTTCAATGGGCTTCTTATTCAACAGCCTGTGACATCTAGAAAGGGCATTATTTCCTTGTTTTATGGTAACCCCATTTATGCTATTTACATATATGTGTATGCCTATGTTTTGGGAAGGTCATGCTATAGGTAGAATTCTACATGGCATTTTCAAAGGACTTCAGTGTTAGTCATCCCTGACCATACTCCGTCATCTAACCTGCCCTCTGATTTGACCCATTTAGTCCTTGTTCTTACTCCCCATTTGTTGTGGAATATTACTTGAGGTGTGTTACTTTTGTTTATGTTGCATTTGTTTAACTCTGTGCAGCTGTGTTACTGAGCATGTCTAGAACACCTGATGGTCTAATAAAGAGCTAAGCAGCCATTAGTGAGGCAGGAGAAAGGATAGGTGGGGCTGGCAGGCAGAGAGAATATAGGAGGAGAAATCTGGGAAGAGAAGAAGAGACAGAGAAGGAGGAGGAAATCAGGGGCCAGCCACCCAGCTACACAGCAAACATGGATTAAGAGTAAGATTCCAGATATAGGGGCTGGAGAGATGGCTCAGAAGTTAAGAGCTCCAACTGCTCTTTCAGAGGTCCCGAGTTCAATTCCCAGCAACCATATGGTGGCTCACAACCATCTGTAATGAGATCTGGCACCCTCTTCTGTATATATAATAAATAAATAAATCTTAAAAAAAAAAAACAAGAGAAAAAAAAGTTAAAAAAAAAAAGGATTGACAGGTATAAGAGAATAGGAAAAGCCCAGAGGCAAAAGGTAGATGGGATCAGCTACAGAAAGCTGGTAAGCAACAAGCTAAGCTAAGGCCAAGCATTTATAATGAAGAGTAAGCCTCCATGTGTGAGTTATTTGGGAGCTTGGTGACAGGCTCCCAGAAGAGTAAAAACAAACAACACCTTCTCTTTATACCATCTGCATTTGATCTCCCCTCATTTGAAAGTTTGCCCTCCTCTTACTATTTTCCTGACTTCTATGGGCAAACACACACATCTAAAGATAAAAACTAGCATCTACATATGAGAGACAGCAGGTATGTTTTTGGGTCTGGGTTACTTCACTCAGAACACATTATTTTTGAAACAGGGTATCAAGAAGTCCTAGCTGGCCTCCAACTCATTGTACAGGTAAGGGTGTTGAATCTCTGATCCTACCTTCACCTCCTAAAGTGCTGAGGTTACAGCCATGTACCACTGTGTCCAGTTTTTATGCCTCGTGGATGCAATCCAGGGCCTCTTGCATGCTGGGTGAGTGCTACATCTCCAGCCCTGATTTTGCCAACCCTTGAAGTTGATGCCTAGCCTAAGTGATGATGGGTTTTAATTGTACTCTTTTACTTTTTGAAGATTTCTTTATGTTGGTTTTATGTGTATAAGTGTTTTGCTTGGGTGATTGTCTGTGGACCACATATGTATCCTGCTGGAAGAAGCCAGAACGGGGCATCAGATCCTCTGGGATTGGAGCTATGGACATCTGTGGGCTGCCATTGCAGATACTGGAAGCTGAACCAGGGTTCTTTGTAAGAGTAACAAGTTCTTTTTACCATTGTGCCATCTCTCCTTAATTCTTGTCTACATAAGTAACTACTGGGACATGGTTTATTAAAAAAAGCATCCTGAGCTCCTCTCATTCCTATCTTAATCTGGGTGCTGCCTGATGCATTGTTTTAAGGCACTCAAGTCCAAACACAGTTCAGCCTGGCCATTGCCCCCATCTTTCATTTGCATCTTGTCAACCATAGCCCAGAGTGTCCACTAGGGGGCAAGCTCATTCTGGCAGCTGTGCCCTGTGTGTGGTGAGTGATACACTCATGAGAGTGGGTAGACAGTGTGACCAATGTGAAGCCAGCCTCATCTATGCTGTCCCTGGTCCATCTCTAGGAATCAGGAAGTGTCCAGTGGCTCCGCCTGACCTCACAATTCTAAACACAGATTAATCATAAAAAGCAGGGCATGGTGATTCCCTTGCCACCATCATCTGATGACTGAGATACTAGCAAGTGACTAGCTGGTGGGTATGTATACAGAATGGATATGATGGTCAAGGGGCCGGCTCATGCTCTAGGATAGCTAATGGGAAAGTATAAGTAAGGAAGCATGTGGGCTTGGCTGCAGCTACAGCTGATCATCTGCAAACTGCAGCTTGCATTTGGTCACATACTGAAACATAGTCACTGTAAACTTCCATTAAGACCTCATTAATAGGAAAAAAGACCTCATTAATAAAAAAAACCCTCATTAATACTGTCACCCCCTTCTCTACTCATTGGTGGCTTATTCAATGTCTGATTCTTTTTCTTTTTTACAACCATACATGCTTTATGGAGTGATGAATGTACACCGCCAGCATTCTATGTAGATAAATCAAATCTTGATAAAAATAGTGAAAACAGATGGATGTTGAAACATTACAAAATAGAAATGCTTCTGCTTCGACAAAATAGAAGGAAAATAAACCATTAAGTGGCTAGGCTTAACACACCACAGATTTAAAATACTACAAGGATTGACTCTTTCACAAAGAAAATCTAATAAACCATTTGTGAGTGGTGGCCTGAATTTCATCACAAACCAAAAACATAGACACGTTCACAGTCTAGTTTTCCAATCTAACATAAAGTCTGGATTTCAGGTAGTGTCTAAGTGCCCAGCGGAAAGAAACCAACTTTCAACACCCACTTGCATGAGTGGGGGCGTGTCTGTACAATGACCCCACCTCCATTTGCTGATCTCCTTCTAAGTGTCAGTCGTTTTTCAGATGATCGCCGAGGTACCTACAGATGGAAAGGTGGAAAACATCAGAGGCTTTGTTTCCACAATCCAAGTTGCCAGTGAGTCTTCCAGGAGATTCTGCAGAGTCAGGTCATCTGTCATTACCACAGACAGAGTCAAGGCTCTGGGTTGGAGTCCCTCGGGAGAGGGACAGTGATTGGCACTCCGGTGGATTCAAGTCATGCTGGCATCTCTGCTCTGCTCATGCCCAGGAAGCTTCCTTTCATCCAGCACAGTATTGGGAGATTCAGGGAAGAGTGGGCTGGTCACTTGGCTACTTGGCCCTTGTCTTTGGAGAGGAGAGGAAAGGAGGTGGGCGCTGGCTTAGGGCCATGGAGGATTTTGCATGGAGCTAGGTGTATCTGGACAGCCAGGCCTGTGCAGCCAAGATAGAATTGACTGTGTAAAGTGCCCAGTGCAATACGGCCCTAGCATGTGACAGGCCCTGGAATGCAACAGCTGTCATGTGAGCCAGGTGCACTATGACAGGGTGGGCTCTGTGCTGCTTGAGCATACACACAGGAATGCCCCTCTGGGGGCTTGCCGAATTTCAGGGCTACCACCAAGGCTCCCATGTAGGTGATGTCTCTGGACAGCAGTGAAAGTGCCCTGGATGAGCAGGCTTCTGGAGAATGATGTCTGTGCCTCTTGGGAGAGTTGTATGGCCCAGCAAGGTTGTTTCCAAAGCATGTGTGTTTGATAGTCCTCAAGGGAGATCTTAGGTGGGGCCTTCTGTCCTTGACACACATTTGTGTGCTGGGACTCTGTTGCCCAGTGTTGTTTTGATTTGGTAGACTCAGGTATGTCCTTTCCTCTCTCTCTGGTGGGAGGTGGGCTCACCCTCCTCTTCTCTTCAAGGTGGCCTCTTCCATTGTGGCATCTGCAGAAAGAGCCACCCAAGCTATGCAGATCCATACTTGGTCTCCCAACTCCCCTGCTATTGGGCAGCAATGAAAAGACTGCCTACAGCACCTCTGTAGTAGAGTTTGAGATTAAGGATGCTGGATTTTATTGTACAGGATAGTTTTAGCTATCCTGGGTTTTTTGTTTTTCTATATGAAGTTGAGTATTATTCTTTTAAGGTCTGTAAAGAATTGTGTTGGAATTTTGATAGTGATGGCATGGAATCTGTAGATTGCTTTGGTAAGATGGCCATTTTTCTTGTGTTAACTCTACAGATCCATGAGCATGGGAGACTCTTTACATCTTCTGATATCTTCTCCAATTTCTTTTTTCAAAGACTTGAAGTTCTTGTCATGCAGGTCTTTCACTTGCTAGGTTAGAGTTACCACAAGATATTTTATATTATTTGTGGCTATTGTGAAGGCTATTATTTCCATGATTTCTTTCTAAGCTTTTTTTTTTTTTAATTATTTGTATATAAGAGGGCTACTGATTGTTTTGAGTTTAATCTTGTTTA
>NW_023413290.1:0-23358 GCF_903995425.1 Onychomys torridus
AGCAAAGTTAAATCAATACCAGGTAAATAATTTAAATAGACCAATAACCCCTAAGGAAATAAAAACAGTCAATAAAAGTCTCCAAACCAAGAGAAGTCCAGGACCAGATAGTTTTGATGCAGAATTCTACCTGAGCTTCAAAGAAGAGTTAATACCAATACTCTTTAAATTGTTCCACACAATAGGAACAAAAGGCCTGTTACCAAACTCCTTTTATGAGGCTACAGTTACTCTAATTCCCAAGCCACACAAAGATGCAACAAAGAAAGAGAATTAAAGACAAAAAATATTCAATAAAATATTGGCAAACAGACTCTAAGAACACACACACATACACACACACACACACACACACACACACACACACACATTATATATATATATATATGTATGTATGTATGTATGTATGTATGTATCCAGCAGGGTGGCAGTGGCGCTCGCCTTTAATCCCAGCACTAGGGAGGCAGAGGCAGGCAGATATTTGTGAGTTCAAGACCAGTCTGGTCTACAGAGCTAGATTCAGGAAAGGCACAAAAGCTACACAGAGAAACCCTGTCTCACGAATAACATATAAATACATCCACCATGATTAAGTAGGTTTCATCCAAGAGATGCAAAGTTGGTTCAACATACAAAAGTCTGTCAATATAAAACACTATATAAACAAACTGAAAGAAAAAAATCACATGATCATTTCATTACATGCTGATAGGGTCTTTGAAAAATCCAACATCCCTTCATGATAAAGGTCTTGGAAAGATCAGGAATACAGGGAACATACCTAAACATAATAAAGACAATTTATGGAAAGCCAATAGCCAACATCAAATTAAATGGAGAGAAACACAAATTGATTCCACTAAAACCAGGAACAAGACAAGTCAGTCCACTCTCCCCATATTTATTCAATATAGTACTTGAAGTTCTAGCTAGAGCAATAAGACAACAAAAGGAGATCAAGGGGATACAAATTAGAAAGGAATAAATCAAACTTTCTCTCTTTGTAGTCCATACGATAGTATACTAAGTGACCCCCAAAATTAGACCAAGGAACTCTGACAGCTGATAAACAGTTTCAGTAAGGTGGCAGGATACAAGATTAACTCAAAAAAAAATCAGTAGCCCTCTTATAAACAAATGATAAAAGGGCTGATAAAGAAATCAGAGAAATATCACCTTTTACTATAGCCAAAAATAATATAAAGTACCTTTGGGATAATTCTAACTAAGCAAGTGAAGAACCTGTATGACAAGAACTTTAAGTCTCTGAAGAAAGAAATTGAAGAAGATATCAGACAATAAAAAGATCTTCGATGCTCATGAATAAGTAAGATTAACGTAGTGAAAATGGAATTTCTTATCAAAAGAGATCTATAGATTCAATGCAATCCCCATCAAAATCCCAACACAATTTTTCACATACCTGAAGAGAACAATACTCAACTTCATATAGAAAAACAAAACACCAAGGATAGCTAAAAGAATCCTGTCCAACAAAGCAATCTCTAGAGGAATCGGGATCCCAGACTTCAAGCTCTATTATGGAGCTACAGTAATAGAAACAGCTTGGTACTGGCATAAAAACCGACATGTGGATCAATGTCATTGAATTGAAGACCCTGACATTAATCCACACACCTATGAAGATGAACATATGGTTTTTGTCAAAGAAGCCAAAACTATACAATGGAAAAAAAGAAAGAATCTTCAACAAATGGTGCTGGCATAACTGGATATCAACATGCAGAAGATTGCAAATAGATCCATATCTGTCACCATAAACAAAACTTGAGTCCAAGTGGATCAAAGACCTCAGCAAAAATCTAGATACTCTGAACCTGATAGAAGTGAAAGTAGAAAATAGTCTTGAATGCTTTGGCACCAGAGATCACTTCTTAAATATAACATCAGTAACACAGACACTGAGAGTAACATTTAATAAATGGGACCTCCTAAAACTTAGAAGCTTTTGTATGGCCAAGGACAGGGTCAATAAGACAAAAATCACAGCCTACATAATGGGAAATAATCTTCACCAACCCCACATTTGACAGAGGGCTGGTCTCCAGAATATATAAAGAACTCAAGAAAATAAACGTTCAAATATCTAACAGTCCAATTAAAAAATGGGATACAGAACTAAACAGAGAATTTTCAACAAAGAATCTCAAATGGCCAAAAGACATTTAATGAATTGCTCAATATCCTTAGCCACCAGGAAAACGCAAATCAAAATGACTCTGAGATATCATCTTACACCCATCAGAATGGCAAAGATCAAAAATACTGAAGACAGCATACTTTGGATAGGATATGGAGCAAGGGAACATTCCTCCACTGTTGGTGGGAATGCAAACTTGTACAACTTCTTTGGAAATCAGTATGGTAGTTTTTCAGAAAGCTGGGAATAAGTCTTCCTCAAGATCCAGCTATATCGCTCTATGGAATATACCCAAGGAATGCTCAATCATAACACAAGGAAACATGCTCAACTATGGTCATGTCAGCATTATTTGTAATAGCCAGAACATAGAAAAAACCTAGATGCCCCTCATCTGAAGAATAGATAAAGAAAATGTGGTACATATACACAATGGAGTGCTACTCATCAGAGAAAAACAATGACCTCATGAGGTTTGCAGACAAAAGGGATGGAACTAGAAAATATCATTCTGGATGAGGTAAAACAGAATCAGAAGGACAAAGATTGTATGTACTCACTCATAAGTGGATACTAGATGTAAAGCAAAGGATAACCAGATTGCAATCCACAGCTGCAGGAAGGGTAGCTAGTAAGGGAGAAGCTAGGAAGGACACATGGTTGGCCCAGTGATGGACAAATGGATGAATCTACATGAGAAATCTGAGGGTGAGAGGGAGAATGGAGGGCAAGGGACAGGGGAATGAGAACATAGAGGAAGGGGAGGTTAGAGTTGGACAGGAACAGTGTGGGAGGAAAGGAAAGAGATGTCATGGTAAATGAAGACACCAGAGGAATAGGGAGATTCAGAGTGTTAGGAAGGTTCCCAAGAATCCACAAGGGTGACTCAACCATAGACTACTAGCAATAGTCAAGAGTGTGCCTGAGCTGACCTACTCTGGTGATCAGATAGCTGAATACCCTAACTGTCATCAATAACCCTCATCCAGTCACTGATGGAGGAAGCAGATTCAGATCCACGGCCATGTCCCAGGCAGAGCTCCAGGAATCCAATGGATGAGAGAAAGGAGGAATTCTATGAGCAAGAATTATCAAGACCATGATTGGGAAAAGTACAGAGACAACTAACCAAATTAGTGGAAACACATGAACTGTAGACTACTATCTGAGGAGCCCCCATAGTACTGGAATAGACCCTCTGGAGAAATCAGATGGATGTTTAGCCTTAACTGTTTAGGAGGCCCCCAGGCAGTGGGACCTGGACTTGTCCCTAGTGCATGAAGCAGCTTTTTGGAACCTAAGGCCTATGGTGAGACACTTTGCACAGCCTTATTGCAGGAAGGAGGTCCTGGGACCTGCCTCAGTTGAATGTACCAGGCTCTGCTGACTCCTCATGGGAAACCTTGCTTTGGAGGAGGTTGGAATGGGGAGAGTGTTTTGGGGGAAGGCCAGGAGACTGGAGGACAGAGAACAGGGGAATCTATGGTTGCTACATAAAATGAATAGAAAATCTCTTGAACTGTGTGGGAGGCACCCAGTCAGTGGGACCCAGACCTGTCCTTAGTGCATGAGCTGGCTCTTTGGAACCTTGTGTTTACACTTTGCCCAGCCTGGAAGGAGGGAACTGGACATGCCTGTACTGAATCCACCAGGTTGAATTGAAACCCCAGGGGAGCCTTAGCCCTGGGGGAGATGGTAATGGAGGGGAGGGGCTGGGGGGAGTGTGGGGCAAGGGCAGGATGGGGAGGGCAGGGAAACCAATTGCTGATGTGTAATATTAAAATGCAAATATAATAAATAATAAAGGAGAAAAAAGTATAAATCATTTCAAAAAAAAGACAGAAATGTAAGTATTGCAGAATCACGAGGTGTTGCATGAAATAGAGGCCTCTGGATATCACATGGTAATTACACACACAAGCTCACAATAACTATGGATCCTTGGACAAGATGTGCACAAAATAAGGCTGTTAGTTGGTCCAGCATCTACAGGAGATGGCCTCACTTGTCCAACCAACCTGAGATACTTAATATAATATATATATATATATATTTTACTTAATGCTCAAAATTTAAGACTTTTTTCAATGTTGTTTTGAAAATTAGAACACAGAAATGGTCTAAAATCTACAGTACAAAGGTCACAGTGGTATAATGAAATCTACCACTGGCATTTTGCCAAGGAAGATAAAGTTAACCTGTTTTCTAAGTACTTGTTTTGTGACCACAGAGCAGAGCTATTTTCAGCCTTGATCAAAGAAGCCTCTTTCCTAAGTTTGAGGCATTTATTGCCTAGATCCATGACTACCATAACACTGAGAACAAATGGCTGCTGAAGACTTACCCCAAATGTGTGTGTGTGTGTGTGTGTGTGTGTGTGTGTGTGTGTATACAGTGCAGTTTGTTTGGTTGAAAAGTCACAAGCCATGGTTACCAGAGTCAGAATGGGCTTTATTAGAGAGAAGAGGGCATAGGACAGGAGAAGCCAGGTCTGGCAGAGAGGAGGGGTGCAGAGAGAGGGGCAGAGAGAGAAAGAGAGGGATGGGGGAGAGAGAGCAAGAGAGCCAGGTTGCAACACACCTATGCACACAGACCCACATGCAAATATTACACACACACACACACACACACACACACACACACACACACACACACACTGTGCCTGCTGCATCCAAAGGAACATAGAAAGAGACAGCTTGAATGAAGGCAGTAACGGAAGGACAAGGAACATTGGCTGAGCACGTGGCTGTCTTATGGACAAAGTGCAGACATTAGAAATATGCCCACATAGAGGCAGTAAGTTGTTGCACATTCACAGAAAAAAAAGGAATATAAGGTGGTGATGGAAGAACGGATGTGGGAGTGAGTGAGAGGGAGGGGGAGGGAAAGAGGACATAGAGAAGTAGGAAATTTGAAAGAAGTCAGGGAAGGAGGGGAGGAAGGGATAGCAGAGACATGAGAGTAGGCAGGGCTGGAACGTGACGTCAGGAGTGAGAGGCAGAGGAGAGATGGTAGTAGGAATGAATGATTCAGAGATTCTTTTGAATAGACCTCATTCTGTCTCAATAGTCATAAAATGTCTCCTTCCTCCTCCTCCTCCTCCTACTCCTTCTGTAAAACATTTGTCCCTGTTTCAAAGGAAATATTCTCCAATTCCCTCCTCATTAATTGTGCCACTTCAATGTAATTAAAATATCACTACAGGCTTTCCCACAGGTCTATCTGATGAGGTTGGATTCTTTCCAATTGAGGTTCCCTCTTCCCAGATGACCATAACTTGTGCTACACTGACAAAATTCTAACTACCATACAAACATACAATCTGGTATTATCATTGTAACATGACCCACTAGTGAATGTCTTTGTGTCCAATAGACATAAACATATAAATGACTAAACAAACACAGAAAAAACAAACCTCTACCTCACAACTACAAGATAATTATGAATAATATGTGGCTTTATCATAAACACCATCCCATTCCAAAAGACTTTTTCTTAGTGAATTCCTTCTAGAAATTTTCATGGTCAAGGAAAACCCAAGAATCATGAGAGTATAGTATTCTAGAAAAAAGTCTCTGAAGTAAGCAGAGAATAAAATCCTGTGTTAGGGGTCTCATACCAAGCTCCCCAACTATGGTGTAAGAACTAGCATGCATTACTGTGATAATGATTCCTGAGATTTTATAACCAAAATGAAAACATCAGAAAACTCAAGATGAGATACACTGACCATGATGTCTGAAAACTATTCTTCTCACCCTCAGAGCATCACAAACAAGGACAGCAGAGCACCCATGGTGGTGGGTGCCTGTCCAAACTTAGACATGACGTCTGTCACCCCATGTTGAGACCATCTCCACCACTGACACCCACAGTCCAGAAGAATGGGGGTCACAAAGTGGGGGTGTCCAATTCTAAAGGAGTGGTGGATGGTCTCTGGGATTACTCAAGGTTATTGTGAGCTGTTCTCTCCCTTATCTGGTGATTTACATTACCAAGTCATGGAGAAGAGCCCTGCAAGCCCTTGTTCTCTGTGGTGATCCCATCTCATGGCACAGGATGTCACATATTCAAGCACAGCCCCTCTCTACTACTAGTCATCACTCACTGTTATTTCTCTTTTTTATTACTTAAGTTAAGACAACCCTCAAAACAGGTTGCATGCACTACTTTTTATGAGGTGTTGTAAACACCTGACTTCCCAACACTCCCTCGCCAATGAAATAATCATGCTTAGGACTTGTTATGATTTACAAGCTGAAAAGAGACAGGAAGAGAGATGTAAAAGTACATGTAGATAAATGAACAGACAAACAGGCAGACAGACAAAAATCAGGACGTAGTGGGACTAGTCTCCAGCTATCTTGTCACTCAATGGGCAAGTAAATACTGTGTGCCCACTGACATCCCAGCAAAGTCAATGCCATTCTTCTCTCAGATAAACATTTATAATCACATGCATTAAATGTTTGTGAATTGTTTCCTCACAAGTGGATTTTCTTGTGTAAGAATATGTTGCCTCCACTAACATGAAGAGAAAAGATTTATAGTAGTTCTTTAATCTGGATTTGGTATCATTCTAAATTTCAACACTCTGGTTGAATTTACTGGAATACACAGATGCATAAGGAATGTAGTAACATATTCTGTTTGCAAAGAGTCCACAATGTGGAAGTCCCACACCCTCAGGGCTCTGAGTGATAGGAGGACAGTGGACACCATAACCCTGAAGATCTGACATCAGACCACTTTCTATCCTGAGGCTCTTATGCATGAAGGACCAGTGGTTTGATGTCATTTAACTTAGATTATCAATGTAATAACATGATTCCTACAGTTGTAACTCAATTACCCCACACGTGCACACACACAATGGCAACCGTTATATACGAAAGGTATTTTAATTTCTTTCTTTAGTTTAATCTTTAAAATGTCCATAAATAATTTTATCTCATTTTAGTTTTACTGTGTAGATACACATAGAAGTTCATCCACTCCATTTAGCTTTTCCAATTTAATTCTATAGTGGCTTGTAAAGTATTGAAATAGGTCCTTACAATTTATGAAAATTCCATTTATGTTTATTTTGAGGCCTCCTTTTTGTAATTTAATTTTGAATATTCAGAACAAGGTTTCTCTGTGTAGCCCTGTAGTGTTGAAATTTGCTCTGTACACCTGGATGGCCTCTAAGTCAGAGATCCATCTGCCTCTGCTCTCCTAGTGGTGGGATGAAAGGTATGTGCCATCACTGCCCAGTGAACATCTTCATTTTCATTTTGAAATTTATTAAATTATACCTCCTGCATCCTTTTGGTTTCCTTAACCTTTGTCAATGCTGTTTATCTTTGCAAAGACCCAGTCATTGTTTTCACTGATTCTTTGAACTGTCATTTTATTTATTCCCATTTCATTAATGTCAGAATAGATTTCATTATCTTTTCCGATTTACTGTTTTAGGGTTTGGCTTCTCCTTGGTATTTCAAGGCCTCAATGAAGTACATAATTATTTATTAAGCAGATATTTTTCACATTTTCATTTAATAACTTAGCAATATTGTGTGCTGTATTTTCATTTTATTTAATTTTCGTCATTTATATGTGTCCCGATTTCTTTCTTGACATAGCTGTCACTCAGCAGTGCATTGCTTAATCTCCATGAAATTATGAATCTGTAGGCTTTTTTAATTATTGATATAGAGCTTTATTCCATTATGATCAGAGAGAATGTTGAATGTTATTTCAACTTTTCTATTTTGTTGTGTCTTTCACTATGTCCTAAAATGTGGTTGTCTTACTTAAGTTGGCACTCTGTGATTGGATATTTTGACTTCAGTAAGTTGAGGTAAAAAAGGGCGTATTTCATGTTACATTTCCTGGTAACTGACCATCACTGAGGGAATTTATCAGGGAATCTGTAGGTGGGAACTGATGCAGGGCCATGGGGGATTTCTGTTCACTGGCTTGGTTGCATGACTTGAGCAGCCTGGTTTTTATGATTCCTATGACCACTAACCCAGGAGTGGCACCTCCTGATGGAATGGGCACATCCACACCAACCATCAATCAGGAAAATGTGCACAGAATTGCCCACCAGCCAGGATGTTTGGAGCATTTCCTCAGTTTAGGTTTACTCTTCCAAAATAACTCTAGCTTACTTCAAGTTGACATTAAAATGAGCCAGGACACTGGACAACTCTGAAGAAAATATCATGTGCTGCTGAGAACAATATATTCTTCAGAATCTTGTAGGAATGCTTGGTAATCATCTGTAAGTTACATGCTGTCCACCCAAAGTCACAGCATTGGTATTAATCTGTGCTTTTAGAACTAATAGTATGTCTTTTAAAGAAATTTGGTGCAGATTTTGCCACATATATATTTAAAATTGTATTGTACTTTTGTTGGATTCTTCCTTTAATGTGTATGAAGAAATCTTCATCTCTTCTAACTAGTTTTGGGTTGGCATCAATTATATCACATATTAAAATAACTACATTGTTTGTTTCTTGGGTCCTTTTGTTTAGAGTACCTTTTTACAACCTTTAAACTAAGGTGTGTGTGGCATGATGGTGGGGTCTGTTTATCAGAGGCAGCAACAACAATGGTCCTTTTTCTACCCAATATGTGGTCTGAATTCTTTTATTGTGATATTGAGACCCTTAGTATAAAGAATTATTATTTGGATGAGTAAATAATTCCTGTGCTTTGTTTTTTTTATGGTGTTTTATTAGAACTCAGGATTAACAAATCAGGAATTATTTATTTGTTCCCCGTGATCGTGAGTGTGTTGAATCTCTTCACGCTAAATATTCCGTTATTCTCTGAGGTGCAAAATTGGTGATTGTAAATTTTTAAACCATTTTTATTGTGGAATTTTTACATTTTTTCCTTTAATTTTGACAAAATTTTGTTATATATAGTTGTCTGAGTTTACTATTGTGCTTTTTAAAACAAGGTGTACATATTTTTCAGGACTGCCTGACTTAACTGATTCTGTCAAATATCCAAGTGTTGTTATGATGGACATTCTTTTAAGTGAATTGACCTCTCTTGTAGCTTTCAATACCCTTTCCTTATTTTGTGTTTTTTAATATTCTGGATATAATACATCATGGGGAGTTTCTTTCCTGTTCCAGTTTGGTGTTCTATTTGTAGTCCCCTTGTACATAGATGGGTATCTCTTTCCACAGGACTAGGAAATTTTTTCTATGTTTGTATTGAAAATATTCTCTAAACCTTTGCTTTCATATTCTTCCCCTTGTCCAATAACTAATATGCAAAGATTTATTACATCTCTTCTTGGTGACCCACAGTATTTCTATATTCTACTCATGCACATTTTAAACTTTTCTAATTGACTTTTACTAAGAGATTTGATAACCTGACTTTACATTTCAAAGTGCCTATGAGATGTTGAGTTGGGGGAGAAGCTATCTTAAAGCTGGGGAAGTTGCAAGCACAGTTGGAGGCTCAGGGATGAATGACTCTAGAAAAGCTATGCAGTCTGGTATCACATAGAGGAAAGAAACTGGAGGAGTCAGAAACTTATTGGGTAAATCAGAGCAATGTCTACTTAGCAGTAAGAGAAGAAAGACCAAGAAGAAGGCTGTGTAAGCTATTGAGAAGATCAAGGACATCGTGATAGGAAGGGAAGGACAGTCACAGGAAGAGAGTGGGCTTGAGAGTGGAATGAGCTGGACTACCTAATGGTTCAGGGAAGGCAGGTCTCCAAGGTCTGGGTGAAACGTTTCTGGGAGGGAAAAAGACTAACTAGTGGTGAGACAAGAGTAAGTACTTGACGATTTGGAGGGCAGAAGGATATAGCATGGAAATAAATAGGCCTGCTGGTGCCTTAAGGAGGTCACAGAAGAGTTCGGAGTGCCCTTGGGTGGGGCACAGACCTGCAATGGTTCCTAGCGGAGGTCAGCTGTGGAGGAGCTGAGGGATAAACACAGGGCTTGAAAGTGTTTTTATTTGGATCAAAAAATAGTCTCAGATAGTATTTATATTTCTGGAATGAAACTCTTTTCTTTTTGAGAATCAAAGTTTGAACTTTATGCGTAGTATATTGTACTCTACAGATCCTAGAGCTATGACAGAGTTCCCCAAATCTAGATTCACAGGTCCTCCCGATCAGTGATTATCACTGGACACAGAACATTCAGCATGGAGTCGAGACTGATCTGGGTTTTCCTTGTTGCTCTTTTAAAAGGTAATTTATAAAAAAGGAAAGATACTCACATCTAGTGACTACGGAAGAATTGGTTCTGCCAGGCTCCAGGGAAGGGACTGGAATCGGTTGCTCAAATTGGAACCAAAGCTCATAATTATACAACATAACATACTATCCAGAGTCTATGAGAGGCATTTCACCATCGCAAGAAATGATTCCAAAAGCAGCGTCTACCTGGAAATGAGTAGTTTAGTAGCCAAGGGGGGAAAAAAAAAAAAAAAAAAAAAAAAACCCTTCCCTGTATTATTGTGCTGGAGACACAGTGAGAAAGCAACCTTCAGTGTGAATCCTAAAACTATCCTCCCTGCAAGAGCGCTCAGAACCAGCAGGGGGCGCAGAGCGCACATTGAGAACAGACAGCAGGCACAGGTTGCAGACATGAGTGCAGGTTCTGAGGTCTCAGCTTTCACTCCATCGAATGACAACTCAAAATGCTCTCTACATTTATATTCTATACATGTCTGTGACATCTATGAAAACATAGTTCTGTTGTTATGCAATTAAAAAAAAATGTGTAAAACCCTGTCTAATAGGAATTAAATGCAGAAAATCACCTCTGGTTGCAGAAATGATGCTGTTGAGGTTACCAGGATCAAATGTTTACAAAGGTCTGCGGTATTCTCTCTGGTTAGATTCAGGGCAAAGCCTCGGTGGTATGCTGATTATGACCGTGTTTGGGATTAGAAGAACCACGAGAGAGGTGAAGTCACACTCAGTTACCCATGCACCTTAACAGATCTCCAATCTTCCTGCTTTCACTGAGAAATGTGCACATCAGGCACAGACCTGATTCATTTGTATTTTTACATGACTGAATTATTTAATCAACTATGTTCATCATCACATTGGCGATTATACTTTTTCATCTATGAAAATTTCTGAGCTTTGTTCTAAACAGACATAAACCACTTACCTTAAACTCAGCTGAGGCCCAGGCTGTAGCTTTAGTAGGAAATTGGGGAATGTTACTGGGTAAAGGTAGGTTCTAATTTCTGTGATTTCCTCCTCTCTCTCTTTCCATAGACTCTTAATAACTGTGAAAGGACCTGGTTAATCTGGGAATCTTTCTGCTAAATCAACTATTCTGTGGAGGAAGGACTCACTACATTCTCTTCTACCATAGCATGCCACTTTGGTGAGAATGGCATGGTGTCTCCTGCTGAGCAGCAAGCTTTAGGGCTCAGGGCCCAATTCTCTGTGAGCCATGTTGTTTCTCTACCTGATAATTACTTGCCTGCATCTGAAGTTTGCTTCAGAAAACAGTCACCCTAGGTGGCCCTCTATGCAAGAGTCCCCACATTAACCCTAACATGACAGCAAAGGAGACAACAGTTACTTGTTTTCCATCACCTCCATATCAAAAGAAAAGCTGTCATTTTCATAGAACAGCTTCTCTGTGTGAGAGCAGCTTTACCTCATAAAATGTGTGATTAAAAGGTACATACTTTCATGTATGATTCTTGTGAACAATGAGGAAAACCATCAATTTAACTTTACCCAACCATTATCATGCCCTTGCTCAACATGATGTGTCAGAAGTATCCTCATGTACAATATGAATAGGCTAGACATGTGTGAGTCTCTGCTCTACTTGATGTGTCCTGTAGACATTTTTGCTTCAATCACATGGGTGGTAAAGCCACATTGTTTTAATGCTTCTGGGGTCCCAGATGATCCCAGTACAACAGGAAGCACCCTAAACCTAGTTTTGTTATTAACAGACATTTATTTTAAAATATCTTCAAGAGAAAACCAAATGCCACTTATACAAAGCACAGATATTACAAAAATACATATAATTTCTGTGAAAATAACTGATAAAACTAGAGCTGCCCACTGGCTTGCTCTTGGCTCATGTTGAGCTAGCTATCTTATGCAGCCAAGAACCAACTTCCTAGGGATGGTGCCCAATGCCTCTAAGTGTTAGTGGTTGTGATGGCCTTGCCACATCAAAAGATAACATTTCGTGGCATTCTTCTCCCTGTTCTGGATCTTACATTCTATCCATCTCATCTTCCGTGATGTACCTTAATCCTTGGAGTAGGTGCTCTCCATGTTTCATTTAGTGCTTAACACTCCACAGTTGTCTATTTTCAGTGCTAAATGGAATGTCTTCATCAAACTCCTCCACGCTGGGCTCAGGGATCAATGCAGAAGGTGTGGGAGAAAGAATATGAGGACCAGCGGGGATTGAAAACACCTGAAAATGGAACTGTTTTCCAAATACAACAGGACTGACACACATGAACTCACTGAGTACAGCAGAATGAAAAAGTCCTGCACAGGTACAAGCTATGTGAGGCCCCAGTGCTGAGAAGAAAAGGTAACACAGCCCCCATCCCTAATACGGATGTGTCCAAATGACAAAAGGAAAATAATAATAAATAAACAAAGGAAAAGTAGATTCTTCCAATAGCAACTCTGTGAGCACATAAGCCACAACTAAGGGCAGGCCCCATGCCCAGCGGCAAAGGGCAAACATAAAACAAACTGATATTTTTAGATGTTTTGTCTCATATGCTTTGTTAGGGTTTGGGGATGGTTGTTGTTTGTTTGTCATTTTTTGTGCTTTGTTTTATTTTTTGTTTTTACTTTGTCTTTTGCTTATCATGAGTTTTCTGTTGTTGTTGCTGTTGTTTTTGTTGGTGTTGTGGGTGTGTCTATGCTTCTTGTGTTTTTTTCATTTTCTTCTATTATTGTTTGTTTAAGTTTTGTTTTATTTCCTTGTTTGTTTTCTAAAATAAGAGAGTAAGATTAGATTCAAGAGGAGATAAGTGGAGAACTGTGATCAGAATATATTTATGAAAATTTTATTTTTAGTGAAAAAAATAACAACCATGAATGTATTACCTCCTTTGTCTCAGTGCTCAATTTCAAATAAAAGAAAGTTTGGTTGCCCCCAAAAGAGCCTTGCCATTAGTTTGACAGTGAACACATCTGTCTTGCCAAGTAAGTGTTGTAGATTGTGCACATCTGGTAAATACTATTGATGACTTTTCATCCTCTGTGCTCTGCATAGGCTCTTTTGGAAATACAAACATCAGTCCACAAGAAGGGCATTTCCAAATCCATTCCAGCTTGAGTGACTTGTGTCCTGTATCCATAATGTATGACTTCTTAACGAAGGGGGTCTTACCATCTTGATCTGGGGAATAACCAAGAACAACAGCAGTAGCCTGTGTCCTTGGGGAGCTCTAGAACAAAGATTTTAGCAAAACAAAACAACAGCACATTGACTTATGTTTCCTTATAGGTCTAAGTTGGTGCTGCCAATATCAAGCTACCAGTGAGATGACACCACAGGTTCAATAGTGGCATGATATTTATTGGGGTGATGAACGACTTTCTTCTTGTGTTTGAGGTTTGTCCCACAGGAGGGACTGAGTTTCTGATATTGTAGCTCTGTTGGAAGTCCATGTCTGGGAAGGACATGGGCCCTAGGGATGGAAAAACTGCTGGTATTGTTGTTTTAAATGGCAGCACTGTCACACTGCCTTCCACACATCTATGTTCACACACGTAAGTTTGTGTTGCTGTCAAACATGGTCAGAGAAGTTTTTCTTCCCATGGATCGGAAAAACTGTATTAACTCATAACTTGTGCACACACTGAGAATATGTGACTCTGAGCACACAGAAGTGATGCAGGAGAAACCTGAAGTAATAAAATTGATGCTATGAAGGCTTCAATATCAACTAACTTAGAAAAACGTAAGTTATAGAAAATAGAAATTAGCGGAAGGAACACGGCCACTAGTCTGATGGTAAGATGAGTGGTACAGTGACCTGGCTTACTAGAAAAGTTTGTAGCATAATTGAAGTTTAGAGTTTCTAGGAAACAACTTCTGTAATGTTTGCTTATGAGGGCTGACCTCCAATGAGGCTCCATTTCCACAACAAAAGAAGACTGTCTTGATTTATAACCAGCCACTGAGCTCTTTCCCCAATTAAAGAATATGCCTCTATAGGGAAGCTCTGGCCAGAGCAGATGACACCACCATTAAGTCCTTTTCCATATAATTCCAGGTGGGCAACATGATCCTAGGTAACAACTGTTGTAAAAGAACCACACGAGTGTACTTAAGAAATGATCCTGACATTTCTCTGCAGACTGCTGGCTCTGTTTAAATTGTTCAAAGTGTAACCTGGGACCTAAGAGAGATTCAAGGATGGCGGTATGTGTTGATTGTGTAAGTCTCAGGTCTATATAAGTTGGTAAATGTCTCTGTCTGAGAGGCTGGATATCTTTTCTGAATTAACCAGGAATAGTTATGTGCTATTATTAAAGAGTTTGCCTTCAATGACCTCTAAATGTGAGGAGTCATTTCTCACAGGGAAGACATGTTAACACTGTAAAGTAAGTACATAGGTCATCTGCATTAACTTCCAATCAAAGGCTTAGGGAATATCATGGAGGGAATGGAAAGAATTTAAGAGCCACAGGATGGGAAGGAGTTCTGTGAAATGTTGACACTCCAGATGTGACACAACCACTGGACACTTGGTTTCATAGGAACAGTGGCTTTTTACACACCACCTACACAAAATCAAGCTAGTCCAAAATTCCAGCATGGATGGCAGAAAGGTTTCGTGGTTCTGCCCCTGGCTGGAACCTTTTAATAGATGAGGGAGAGTCAGTCTTCTTTGTGGAGATGGAATCTTATAAGTTCTCCGTGCCCTAGAGGATGGCCCTGCACACAGGGGCACATTATGACACTATTTGGACTCTGTGGTGGGTTTTAGTTAAATGAAAAGAGAACATGAACTTGGGAGGGAGAATTATTTATGGTTCTGGGAAGTGTCTGGTGGCATTGATTGAGCCTGGTTATCATTAAAGTATATTACATACATGATGAAAATTTCCCAGATATTATTTGACAAAACTATTTAAAATTAACATTGATTTGCCTATTATAAGTGGTTTTCAAGTTATACAAGTATATATAACCATACCAAATTAAAACCCATTCATCAAAGATTTAAAAGCAAGATCCTCATATGAGTGAGAAACTGTGAAGTTTGCCTTTCTGAGCCTGGGTCAACTCAAGCAAAAATGTTTCTGGGTTTTACTGATTATCATGAAAATTGATTTCCTTTTTCTTCACAGGCAAGTGCAATTGAGCTGTGTATATTTACCATATAACCATTTTCTCTTCATCAGTACATGGACATCGAGGAAGATTCTATTCCATAATTGTTGTGAATATTTTTATTTCCACTTTAAATTTTATGTCTTTGAGTAGCCATCACACTGATTTCCATTGCGTCTGCATTAACTTTCCATCCAACAATGATGAAAGATTCCACTTCAGACACATCAGTAGAATTTGCTGTCACTTATTTTCTCAGTATTATCCATCCTTCCTTGGTTGAGATGAAGTTTCAAATCATAATTAATTTGGCATTACTTAATGACAAACGGTATTAGATATTTTTAAATGTTTAGTAGAAAATAGGAGAAAATCTTTGCCAAATGTATGTTTGATGGATATTAGTATCTTTAATCCATTTCACTCAAATCAGAATGGTTTTTATCAAGAAATCAAATGTCAAATAACAGTGAAGACACAAAGAAAATAACACATTTCTTCCTGGAATGTGAATTGGTTCAGAAATTGTAGAAATCAATATGGAAGTTCTTACAAAATAGAAATAAGGCAATATACTCAATTATACCACACCTAGCAACGCTTCTGAGGGCCTGTGAAAGTCACCACATGGTACCAACACCTCACTAATTGTGGGAATCCAAAAAGCAGGTACAGATAGTGGCCAGCAAGGGCATTTCTTCACCTCTTCATGGCTTTCTTTGTCTCACATAATATAATTTTCCTTTAATACAGGAAACACACCAGACACCCTGAGGGTTTTCATTTTCCCTGAGGTTTCCAAAGCAAAACTGATACCGACCTGTACTTATTTCTGTGAACCTTAGTTACTTTCCTGGGAAAACTACAGAAAGAGTAGTACCACATACCACAGGATACAAAAGCCACTACCAAGTTGTTTTGTTCATACACAATGAATACAGCAAGTGCAAAATTATAACTCAAACTTTATATTCTCATGTAGGAAGTCGTTATTTCAAGACCTCACTCTGTGAATTATTGCACAAACACTGTTGAAGTGTCTGTCATATCTTCAAGGAGATCAGATAGATGGAAGGACATCCAAGTGTAGCCTAGAGTCCTAGAAGTGGACTCCTTGGTAGTCCCAGAGAGGGAACTTGTGCTTCCTTTAAGGATATTAAAATTAAAGGTGATTTTTTTTACTTAATTAAGTTTTTTTATTTTTTATTATATTTGTGTTTTAATTTTACATATCAGCCATGGGTTCCTCTGTCCTCATGCCTCCCCTTCATTCCCATCTCCTCCAGGGCCTAGACTCCCCAGAGGATTCAGCTCAACCTGGTAGATTCAGCACAGGCAGGTCCAGTCCCCTCCTTCCAGGCTGAGCAAAGTGTCCCTGTGTAAGCCCAAGGTTCCAAACAGTCAGCTCATGCGCTAAAGGCAGGTCCGGGTCCCATTGCCTTGGTGCCTCCAAAACAGTTCAAGCTAATCAACTGTCTCACTTATTCAGAGGGCCTGATCCAGCTGTGGAGACACCAACTGGATCAGGCCCTCTGGATAAGTGAGAAAATTAAAGGTGATTTGATGACTACTATGATAACTACACAACAGAAAAAAATTATGATAGCCCAATAAGTGTAAAATGGGATTTCAATAAGCTTTGCCACTTATCAAATACTGGAGATGTATATTCATCAAAAAGAGGATCAAGTCTAGGAAGTTGTGCATACTACTGAGCTAAGTTCTCAAAGTATTTTCTTGATTTTAATATTTCTACTTAATGATAATTGAGCATTATATCAATTATGCTTAAATTTTCAAAATAATTATTATATTTATGAAGCAGAGTTGCAGACATGGTTAAATCACAACACACTGATTACTTTATCACATGTACATAATAAGCAATATTGTAACACTGCCAGGCCTGCCCAACTCACTCATTTCATCTCTGCCTTCTGTACTAACCTCTGCACCATCTTCTACTTCAACCCTAGAGCTGGAGATATAGCAGGAAGAAATGCAAATTAGGTTCCCTCTGCTCATAAAAATGAACCCTGACATGACCCTGTAGCTCTAGCAGAGGAGCCCAGTCCTGAGTTCCCTGGTCTTACCATTCTGGGATCAGCACTGAACACAGACCTCTCACCATGAAGCTGTGGCTGAACTGCATTTTCTTTGTAACTCCTGTAAAAGGTTATTTAGGGGAATAAGATGCTGAGTGTGTGGGAGCATGAGTAAGAGGGAGAGTTGGTGTGTGTGACATTTTCCTGACCACAGTTGTCTACTATTACAGATATCCAATGTGAAGTGCAGCTGGTGGAGTCTGGAGGAGGATTGGTACAACCTGGAGGTTCCCTGAAACTCTCCTGTGCAGCCTCTGGATTCACCTTCAGACTACTATATGGACTGGAACCGCCAGGCTCCAGGGAAGGGACTGAAATGGATTGCAGTGAGTAGAAACAAAGCTAATGGTTACACAACAGAGTACAGTGCATCTGTGAAGGGCCGGTTCACCATCTCCAGAGATGATTCCAAAGGCGCTCAGCACCAAAAGGGGGAGCTCTGGGCCAGAGAAAAAGCCAAGATGTATTATTTATCCACATACTACTTTTCTCAGCAAAGTTCTCTGCAACATATAATGCTGTATCTACCACAGAAGTCTCTGCATTGGAAAGTGGCAACTGTACAGAACAGCTGAAATTTGAGAAACTGTAATGTAAGTGTATATTTCTATTTGGCTAGAGGGAAAATCCTGGAGACAAGAACAGAAAATATTAAAAACACTGATATATTTTCTTACCAAGTGTATGCTGCCGCCTTTAGACATATTTCTTTGCAATTTGCTGAACATTTTAAGATGTTGAACTTCTACTGTAGAGGCACTTAGAATCATATTACAGTTTTATTCTAAAACAAGACATTGAGACTTAGAAAAAGGATATTGCAGCAATGCACTTTGCATATTTGAAATATATTTGTATGATAGGAAGCTATTATTTAAATAAAATATAACAATAGTGAGTTTTTGTACAATGAGGGTCGTTTTAAAAAAGAATTTCCTGATGTTTACAAAAATCCATTTTGTAGTATACTGATAACATTAAAATAATTTTATAGTTCCATTTCTGATGGACTTTCTTACAGAGACATTGACAAAATATACAACTCTTCCATATTTTGACATAATTCAAAAACAATTCATTATGAATAATTCTTGGTTCCATTCTAGCATCATTAGCTTACTGTCCTTACCTTAGTAATTTAATACAATTAAAACTTCATGTCTAGTTTCCTACCTAATTTATTCTAAAGTAAAGTTTAGTGACAAGGGAGAGATGTATACAGTATCAGACTCTAAAGATCTAGGAAAATCATAACTTTCCAAATGGTTTTCCTTTTGCTTTCTTTCACAGTTTGAGGCAAATGTTGAATTTGTGCTATGCAGAACTGATTAGTCTTTTTATCTTTGACCATAATTTTTCTAAATAGAGTACAGTAAACCAATGTAGCTCTATTTTTTGAAGAATCAATCCAAAATAAAGTCCTTTGCATTACTAACATTCTGGTGACATATAAGTTAGTATGTAGAATAATGAAAATGTAACATCTTTTTTTTTATAATTCCTGGATTTTAAAAATATTTTTTAAAAAAACTGAAGCTAGGAAGCTTAGAGAAATGTGACTATATTATTTGTAATATGACACATGCACTTCTTTACTAACATTGTCTTAATGATTCTTTTAGAGTGGCCACTTGGAATAGAAGACATGGAGCTTCACATTGGATATTATCATTTCTACTTAAAATGCCATGATCTGAAACCAAAAATAAAAAAAATCCATGACAGAATTAAAACTAAATAAACATTTACCCATATCTTCTTTCATAGCTCATATTCATTTGATGCATTCAGTCATTCCTCATCCCCAAGTATTTAGCCTTTCTTGTTCTCTTTTCCATAGGATATAGTGTACCCCCATGTACATTTGTTTTATACACAGACATGCAAATGTGTATACTGTATCCACATGTACATTTTTTATACACAGAAACACACATGCAGACACATATATAATTGGCTAGATTCTGTATATGAGGATAAAATATGTTTTTATCCCTTCAAAGATTTCATCACCCCACTTAATATCATATATTCTATATCCATCCATTTCCCAGAAAACTTTATACTTACAATATTATTTAAAGATTCAAAACATTCCCATATTATACATACATACACACCACACACACACACACACACACACACACACAAACACACACACACAAACATACACACACATGCATATATATAAATTATACACATTATTGATTGCTGTGTTGATTAACAACTATGCTGATTATAAGTAGTAATAAACATTGGGGTGCAATTATCTCTATGCATGGTATAGCATTCTATAGATATATACTCTGGAGAAAGATAGCCGAGTCATATAGTAGATCCAGTTTTAATTTTCTGAGAAATTGCCAAGTGATTTCCACAGTGGTTGAATTAGTCTGCATCCACACCAACTGTGAATAGGGGCTGCTTCCTCTCACCATCATCTCCAGTGTTTGCTGTCAGATGTGTTGATGGCAGCCAATCTTACTGGGGAGAGGGATGAAGTGGTATCTCAAAATAGTTTAAATTTAAACTACCATGGTGTCTAGGGCCATGCCCATGTTTTAAAATCTTTATTGACCATTTGTTTTTCTTTCATTCATTTTTTCAAAAGTGTCTATTCGGGCCACCTTTTTCCATGTTGATTGAACCTTATATGTCTATGACATTTAATTTCTTTTGATTTTTTCTTTCCTTTTTTTTGAGACAGGGTTTCTCTGAGTAGCTTTGCACCTTTCCTGGAACTCACTCTGTACATAAGGCTGGCCTAGAACTCATAGAGATCCACCTGCCTCTGCCTCCCAAGTGCTGGGATTACAGGTATGCCCCACCACCGCCGGCAACATTTAATTTCGATATTTCTTGTAAATTCTGGATCTTACTTTTCTTTTCTTTTCTTTTCCTCCTTCCTTCCTTCCTTCCTTCCTTCGATCCTTCCTTCCTTCCTTTCTTTCTTTCTTCCTTCCTTCGTTCCTTCCTTTTTGGTCTTTTGAGACATGGGTTTTCTGTATAAGAGCTTTCTGGCTGTCCTAGAATTCGTTTTGAAGACCAGTATGGCTTTAAATCCACAGAGATTCACCTGCCTCTGCTTACTGAGTGCTGGGATTAAAAGCATGAAGGCATGAGCCACCACTGTCTGACTAGCAAATTGTTCCTTTGCTTTCTTCTACAAGAGTCATTTTCCTGGTTTCCTCCATCCCTTCAATTTCTTACACTCTTCTTTCTGTCTCCTCCTCTTCAATGTTTCCTGAGTACTGACGGAATGGATTTGATTAGACATCCTATTTAGGGATGAGTGTTCTCTCTCTCTTTCTCTCTGTCTCTCTGTCTCTGTCTCTGTGTGTGTGTGTGTGTGTGAGTGTGAGAGAGACACAGAGAGAGACAGACAGACAGAGAGAGAGACAGAGAGAGACAGAGGGACAGAGACAGAGAGACACAGACAGAGAGAGAGACAGAGAGAGAACATGTGTGTATGTGTAACTGTATGTGTGGCTAGGGTTGCAGTTGTGCAGACACTACATCCATCCTCCCATGAGAAGAATTTGAAATTATCCTAGTTTTTATCTACATATGTGACCAACATCATAATCAAAAGCAATAAGGGAAGGAAAGAGCTTATGCCATCATAGATCATACAACCATCATGTAGGAAAATAAAGACAAGAAATCAAAGGAGGGGAGGCTGCAACTAGTCCCTGAGACAGAGCCTGCCAGCACCCGACTAGAATAAGAGGTGAATCTTTATCCTCATACATGAACACCTCAGGCCCTAGGCTTTGGCCCCTGCACGCCCCCCTTGCAGCTCTAGTTTCAGGCCAGTTGGCAGGCAGAACTCCTACACACAGGACAGACTACCACCATCCCTGATCAGACCCTGTAACCCAAGTCCCTCCTGCCCCAAATCCCTCCCACCCTCTGAGACTGCAACTGTTCCCTGAGAAAGAGCCTGCCAGCACCCAACTGGACTAAGAGGCCAGTTGGCAGGCACACAGGTCAGACTACCACCATCTACCACACAATAAGATGGCAGCTTCTCCCTGAGACAGAGCTCACTGATGCCAGTTGGACTAAGAGCTGGTCTCTAAGACAAAGAGTCCATCAGCATTGACTAGACCAAGAGCTCCCACTGGATCAAGAGTATCAATCAGACCAAGAGAGGCTCCCTCAGACACAGACACCACTTGCATCAAGTGGAGAAAGAGATGGGTAGACGCCAGTGCAAAAATACAGTCAACAACATAAAACCAATTATGGCTCCCTCAGAACCTACATCAGCAAGACCTGAAAATCACAACACAGAAGAAACAGAAGATATCTACTATAAAATGAATTTCAGACAATATTAGAGATCTTAAAAGAGGAAATGAAAAACTCCCTTAAAGAAATGGAGAAAAAGTCAAACAAAAAATGGGAGGAAGTCAGCAAATCCCTTCAAAACAAAGAGAAAGCAATTAAACAAGTGAAGAAAACAGATCAAGATTTCAAAACTGAAATGGAGTCAATAAAGAAGAAACAAACTGAGGTAAGGCTGGAAGTGGAAATCTGAGTAAACAAGCCAGGGCTATAGATGCAAGGATAACCAACAGAATGCAAAAGATAGATGAGTAGATCTCTGGCATTGAAGATGTAGAAGAAGAGATAGAATCATCAGTCAAAGAAAAACACTAAAGCCAAAACAGAGCCATGACCCAAACTGTCCTGGAAATTTGAGACACCATGAAAAGACCAATCCTAAAAATAATAGGGATAGAAGAAGGAGAAGAATACCAACTAAAGGCAGAGAAAATACATTCATAAATCATAGAAGAAAATTTTCCCAAACTAAAGAAGGGAATGCGGAAAAAAAATACAGAGTTACAGAACAGCAAATAGACTGAATAAAAAAAAAACCCACACCACATAATAAGCAAACCACTACATATACAGAATAAAGAAAAAATACTAAGAGATGCAAAGGAAAAAGGCCAAGAATCATATAAAGGTAGACCCATAAGAATAACATCTGACTTCTCAATGGAGTCTCTAAAAGCCAGAAGGTCCTGGACAGACATTATGTAGATACTAAGAGAACATAGATACCAAACCAGACTATTATACCAAGCAAAACTCTCAATCAACATAGACGGAATAAACAAATACTCTATGATAAAACCAGATTTAAACAATATCTCTCCACAAACCCAGCCCTACAGAAAGCACTAGAAGGAAAAATCCAACCTAAGAAAGTTAAATCCATCCATGAAAACACAGGCAATAGGTAGTACTATACCAACAAATACCAAAAAATGGAAACATACAACACTACCACCATAAATAGCAGGAATTAACAATAACTGGTCACTAATATCCATCAATCTCATTGGTCTCAATTCACCTATAAAAAGACACAGGCTAACAGAATGGATACAAATCAAGATCCATCCATTTGCTGCATACAAGAAACACACCTCAACTTTAAAGACAGACAACCTCAGAATAAAAGGCTGGGAAAAGACTTCTAATCAAAGGATTTAAGAATCAAGCTGGTGTAGCTATCACAATATCTAATAAAATAGACTTAAAACTAGAAACAGTTGAAAGAGATCAGAAAGGACACTACATATTTATCACAAGGGCACCAACATTTGTAAAAGAAACATCACTAAAGCTTAAATTGCACATCAAACCCCATACACTACTAGTGGGAAACATCAACACCCTACTCTCACCGTTGGACAGGTCTGCCAGACAGAAACTTAACAGAGAAATAAAGGAACTAACAGACATTATG
>NW_023413291.1:0-7586 GCF_903995425.1 Onychomys torridus
TGAATGCGATATTAACAATAGCATCGACTTAAATCTATGCACTAAAAAATGCTGCGCAAACATATCTCGGAATTAAGAATCACAGCAGCAAATTACACCCTGTTAAAGACATACAACCTCTATATATTCATTGTGTTGTATGCGTGTGTAGTGGTGTGTGCTCTAGATGTGTGGTGTGTGTGTGTGTGTGGTGTTGTGCTCCGGTAGATATATACAACACAAATATACGGACCAATCTGTAAATTAACGGGCTTCCTTATTAAGAGAATCGCCAATGATATGTTGGGGGCTAAGTGTGTTTGAAGATTGTTACTTTCTGCACGATTACTCAACCTTGTCTGAACTATACATTCGCGACTCGCAGCTTTTGGCAGGAGGCAGGAGGCAGGGCAGATGCGTGAAGTCTGCACTGTTTACTGACCCGTCTCCTGTTGCTAAGATGCGACTCAGGGATTATTTGCATGTCTAGGATAACCTCAATGGGGGCTGCCAACTAGAGGAACCCTGTCTTTCGAAGAAGAGGACAACCAAACCTCAAGACAATACCTCAAAAAATAAACGAAAAAATTCACATCTGACCACTACATCAGGCTATATCACAATACCACAGTAATAATAGGTTATGCGAAGGTGAGTAGTACTATTTAGTTGAAAAGTCAGGTGCCTGACCTCAGCCCTTGATTTCCAAAACTTCTAACTTGATACAGTTACTTTTAATACAGAGAACTGCCTACTTTCTTATGACAATTCGACATCTAGGTCTATATAACCTAATATAGAGCAATAGATTAAGACTCGGTGCGGCATGTAAAAATAGATGTAACGTATTTGGTAAAATAGTAACTGATCGTTGCGTTTGTGTCTTTCACGGTCTACTGACAAGAATATTTATGTTTCTCCTGCTCTCCTTTGTGGGCCTCATGTACCCCACTAGCCAACACTTCCTTATTGCAACTATTGATACCTTCCATTTCCTCCTCCTCAGAAACACCTCAGCTCCCATCTGCCAGAAATCAAACTATAATACCCACTTTTTTAGTTTAGTTCCATTGGCGCATGCATCTTCTTGTTCTTAATTTAACATAGGGAGCATGGGATGCGTGAACACCTTTCTGGTGGATCTCTCACCAGTCAGAGGCCTTGTGTGATTGTCCACTAGAAGCCCATTCATTTCTTCAATGGGATAACCAACTAAACCATCTTCCCAGATCGTTTCTGAAATACTAACTCACACTTTTTAAAAGAACATCGCTCATCCTCAGCAGTCTTTTGAAACTCGTGCATTGTACTGGAGTAAATTTATTGTCTACTTAAATTCGCGAAGTCTACAGTACCTCCCTGGCTGGCACTATGTACGTTCATTCTCACGGTAATTTGACTGTGGTCATTTCATATCCCTCACATACCCAGCTCTGCCTGGCCATTCTGTACATCATTCAAACACTTTAGTGTTCTTTGCACAATAAGACTAGAAAAGGCATTATTCGTGACTAGTCCTGACAAGTGAAAATCCAAGGACAAATGGGCTTTCTATCACATACAGCAGGTCCCATAATTCTTTAGGTCATAATAATATGGGAGGATCAGGGTAGACACGATTTTACAGAGGTCCTCCGTATGGAATGTTCTTTTCCTCCAATGTCGGACTGCTAGCGGGTATCTTCTCATCTTCTCAGAATGCGGCCTCCATTTTTGCCCTCTTGTTACTTTTCCACTTCGCGGCCTCATGCCCTATACCTCCCAAAGTCTATCAAATAGCTTAATGCCCAGCCTGAGAGTAATGAGCCACCTGACTGGTATATAAAGGAAGGGTCTGGAGAGATTAATCAAGGCAGAGAATGTTCACTGGGTCCTTCCTTGTCCTAATTGGACAGAGAGGAGCCACAAGTGGTGCCATAGGAGTCCCAGCGCCATATGGTTGACATTGTTAACCCTATATGAGATCGTGGTTTTTCGCTTGATTGTCGGATGGGGTGGTGCCACGTTGGGTGTAATGTTTTGCTTGCCGTATCTATAGCCCAAGGTCCTAAAGAAAAGCGCTTTGCATTAACCCAGACACAGGGCAGTGGCACATGAGACGAGATATATAGCCTTGTACTAACATTGCAGTTAGAAGACGTTGTCAGGCTTGCTGGCAATGAAGCATAAGCGAATACCCCCATGCATGAGCCATCAAGGTAGCGCTGCAGCGGAAGGGGTAAGATGTAACGTTGGGAGACTGCTCTGGAGAGTGACGAAGACGAGATCTGGTTCCGCACGAGCTTAGGCGGCGATATGCAAAGGACACAATGGGCCAGGCCTGGTGAGGAAAGGAGGCGCCCCTGGACAGCCGTATAGGTTCACTGGGTATCTATGGTACCCTTAGCACACAGAGCCAAAAAAAGACCGGAGAGGGCTTGTGTAGAGAATTTCTAAGGGAACTATACTCTATTTAATCAGAAAGAATCGAGAAGTGGCGATCTCGGTCCGCGGCTGTGGGCTTATCAATGGGAGGTAGCCCAGCTCACAAGTGTGTCCTGTGTGGTGTGTTGTGTGCTCGTGTCTGCCCTCTGTCGCTGTCGCTTCTCGTAGGTCAGGTGAGTTGGGAACGGTGTGCCTGGCGGGGTGTTTTTTCTGGCATATCAGCACCATCGCAGGTTAGCTGGACAGGACTTTACCCTGCTAGAGGGCGCATGGTGGGCTCTTCTCACAGTAGCTGTACCTTGTTTTCGGGCGGAAGTGCAGAGGAGGTGCGGGGGTGAGAGTATCTTATTATTTCAAGGATAAATTTTGCACTTAAGAACTTCACGTTACTGTGTATTCAGCTTGATCGTGCTGTGCGGGTGTAGTTGGTTCTGTGGCCCAGAGCGCAATTAGCTCCCTCAAGACAACTTTCCCAGTCCTGTGGAAAAACTAGGCGACATAGTGTGACGGTAGGCTTGTGGGAAAGATAAGGCTACCCATATCGCTGAGAGTTCGGGGAAGGGACCAAGGGTCCACACAAGGTTTGCTGCAGTAGATTAGTTGGGATAATGAAATTGTAATCAGGGGTTGTAAGTAGAGGAGAGAGACGGCCCATATGGAGTTCTAACAGTGAGCCGCTTGTTGAAAGCTAATTGAACTGTGGCACACGAACGAAGTGGGATACGTGAGATACTCTTCGGATTACACATTAGCCAAATTGGCTCAGATTTCTACCATAAGGCCACTTCCTATCGGGACACGGTTTAGCCATCAAACAAGACTGTTTTAAATTGTCAACACGCAATTCTCACCAAGTAGTCAGGTAATTAAGATAGCATCTAAGTTGTAAGGACAAAACCAGACTTCAGGGAGGCGACAATTCTTCAGTTTATGGGCATCTGCTGCAGCTTAACATGTGTGCAAATTACAGACATCAGAGGGCCTTATTGAACAACAGAGATGAAAAAAGGTGATCATATGCCAACATGGATAGATACAACCAGTTTAATGACGACGTAGGGCACTGAAGATCACTTAGCAGAGAGGATATCCGTAAAGAGAGGAAATTTTCGTAAGAGTATGGAAAGGAGGAAGTAATACATTATTTGTTGCCTGGAGCACGGTCCTCGCGCCAAGATTTACAGACTCTTTTTTTTGCTTATTTTCTATAAAAACCAAAAATTGATAGAATATGGTTGAGCTCCCTACTCACGCTGGTTTAATAATTTTTGCAGCCGCGCAATTAGAATGACTTAGAACGGTAGGACTGGTGACGAGAGGAGATTTGGGCCAACTGTTCTAAGAAAAGGACTCTTTGATGAACACAGTTGCCTCAGCGTCATAGTATTATAACTAAGTCTTCGTTGTCGTTTGTGCTAATGATCTTTTTAGACATAGCGATTTCTACTGTGTGCTTAGTTAATGCTTAAAGTTTGGTGCCAGAACGAGGTGAGAGAGGTGCAGCAGAGAATGGGCACTTTGACATCTCATTCTATGTTGTGAGGTAACGAGCAGTAACAACTAGTACGAGATCCAACACGGTCGATCGATATGTTTATTGTTCTCCTAATGCTTTCTTTGAGTACTTTCTAGCCAGTTTACAAAAGGAGGAGAGTGGGGTAAATCGGGATAGAGAGAACGTATGTCATGGGCCACTTTTCTTTCCTTATGTACTCAGGGGAGGCCTTCTCATTGATTCTTCCTCAACTTTCATATTATCACGAATTATATCGATATAGTCAATACATATATATTTTTAAATTAGAAGTACAAAAATATCCTTCAAAATTGTAATTTGCGTCCACTCATCCGTTTACTAACATAGTTAGTTATTTCTAGATGTGATCAAAATAAACACTAAACTAAGAGGCAGGATGTAGAGAAGTCAGCAATGGTATATTGCGACGTGAACAAAGTGTCACATGATAAGTTCGGGGCCTGCACCAACTTCCTTTCTGCATGTCTTTGGTGCTAGTTGTCTGTCGTGTCTGATGAGTCTAAAACTGAACTGCCTAAGATAACAAGGAATGAACTTGGAAGAGATGGATAGAGTTTCTCACCACATGGGTTAACATTTGCTATTAGTCGAACTAAGGCACTCTCTCTTTAATCAAAAAGGACTGTTTACTTTCTCGATCTGAAGGAGTGATGGTAAAAGTGCAGCTATCATATGCTCTGAGATGTAATCCGTATCCGGGGTGCCGAAAGGGATTTGGAGGTCAGGAGACAGATAAGGATAGTCAGAAATTGCCCACGTTGGAAAATATAGTTAGCATAGGGTGTATATTGCAGATAAAGTGCTCCTAACTTCATATGTATTAGAGTGCTTTCTCATCTGGACTGGAAATCAATGTCACCATATTTGGTTTCAATGAGAGTTTATGTGTGCTTTTGAGGTCTTGTATTTTGCTGTTTGCTTTTTCTGTTTTCTTTTATTTTTGTTTTTTGGCTGTTTCGGGCTTCTTAGTTTTCTTCAAGCCTAGGCCACGAGATTATTGTTCTGCTGTTAACGATTCCTGGCTTGTGGCCCTGAACTCACCCCCATCCCTTTATAGACAGGCTCTGGCCTCGAATTCCACAGAAGATGCAGCCGCCTCTGCCTCTAAAGCAGTACTATCAGATTAAAGGCAATTGTGCCACCCCACTCAGTGGTAGGTGCCTATAAATTTTGAATCCAGGTTTGTCTGCAAGAGCTTGAGAAGTGCTCTTAAACTGCTGAACCATCTCTCTAAGACCAACAACTCCATCTTGACTGCTAAAATTGATTTCCAAGTTTTTGAATTATTCTTATTCACACAATCATTCTTGTTCAAATAGATCTATGACTTCCACACTCAACGAGCAGAACTTCACATGAAATTAGCTAACGTTTTGATTTAGTATGATTATTATAATCCTTTGTGGCTTAGTTACTGTATCTCTGTACTTGAACTGGTGGCTGCTGAAAAGAGGACAATCTCGGCACACATTGCCCGAGCATCTGGGACACAGGAGGGGATTTCATGGGAAAAATTTGCCTATATCTAAGACACAAAAGAGGAAGTCACTTATTGATGGAAATTAGGTGGTCTTTCTGCATTACATATAGTTATCGACGTAGATGTATCATAAACTTCGCTTCCATTGAAATCTTAGGGAATCGTATAATTGCTCTGTGCTGCTGATGCAAGTGTCTGTTAAACTGAGATCTATAGGATGGGAAGCAGGACACTCCGAAGATCGAGAGCTCTATGGTCACAGTGGCCAACTCCAGGTGCTCAGGAGAGAAGCAGCCTAGAGACGCTTACACTACTTTAATACACTAGCACTAATGGAGTGGGGGGAAGCGAATGCAAGTGTATAACTTGTATTAAAAATCTATGTGTGCTCCTATCTCAACACGGGAGAGAGAGAGAGAGAGACGAGAGAGAGAGAGAGAGAGAGAGAGACTGAGACATTAACTTCACACCAAGGGCCCCAATGGGGAATCTGGGATTGGGAGAAGGGACCATCCTATTGGAGCGGATGTTTGAACGAAGAACGAGGAAACTAATTGGTTCGAGTAACCTCAATTTAGCCCGGACGTGCTCACGCAATTCTTGGACAAGTTTGAGTTACCTGCTAATAGTGATCTCAATTGTTTCACCGGCACAGAATGCGCCAATATGTAACTTATAAGATGTTCATGTACAGCATAGAAGAGTCAGTTGGGCAAACATAGCCAACTTATGCTAGCCCCCCAAACTACCCAATACGCCTTCAGACTAGAGACTCGATGAGTAGTATGCGTTCAATCTTTCACCTGATGCCTGTCCAGGGACAAACGGCTAGGAGTATATCCAAAAATCGTGATTATGAAGAATTTGATTGTATGATCTTTTGATGATTGCATTCCTGTAATAGTATCAACTTAAGCATCCTTATGCTGGGCAGATCATTGGGCAAGGGCAACGAATTTCTTTTTCTGGCCTATTCCAAAAATTTTAGAATCTCAGTCAAATGCTGTGTGTTACAACAAAGCCTTAGAAGCTCTTCACAGTGGTTACACCAGGGTTAATGACACCTGTAGTTTACTAAACTCTTTCAAGTTCGTAATATTGTCGTTTCCCTCCCTTACTCCCATTAAGATGGAATTTGGTAAGAATTGACTACTTTCAAATTCAACTTGAACTTTAGCACACCTTATTGGGTAATATTTTAAGGACCAAAAGTGTAGTTGGGTTTACTGGATGATACGGAGGCTAGTGTTGGCTATTGTGGGGTGACCAAGTAGCAAGATAGTTCTGTCTGCAAAGGTTTTTGTTTAACGCCACCTCATTGCTTCCATTTTTGTAAAGTACGTGTGACATTCTCCCATAAAGATGGCCTCTAACTGACTGAGAAAACAACACTCACAGATAGGGTCTGGGAAGGCAATGCGAGACCAACAAAGAAATGGGAGAACCATGTGTGGGTCTGGGCCATATGAAGACAGTTCAGTGGTCACCAGGGCTATTAACCAAATCCATTCCCAGCCTTCTGGGCAGAAAAGAGATGATACATCTCTTCCTTGGAACAGACAAGCCTTAGTGTTTAACGTTCCTGGTTTCCCTAGTGCTTATCTGTGAGCACAAGGACTTTGTGCCCTCCACAACCCACCTGGAATGTCACACCTTCTACAAGAGGTACACATCTCCTAATCCTCTAAATAGTTCATCAACTGAGAACACATTCAAATGGATGAGCCTACAGTGTCCATTCTCATCCAAACCACTGCATCTTGGTAACTAGTTTTCCTCTGGGCCTTTCAGGAATTCTTGTTAATCAGATAGTAAAAAGTCTACATAGATCTTCTGTGTCTTTTAACATTTTTTTCCTATTTTTTTCCCTAATTTGTCTCCCAACACAGGATTTCTTCCTAGATTGTTTTCATTTTGTTTAATTTCCAATAATTATTACTTACTGCCTCCTTTCTGTAGCAACCTATTGATGTTTTATAGATTCAGCTATTGTTTTCAGCTTGTCTGAGAAAAACTTAGTTAGAAATGAAAAATAATCTTCATTTTTCTTTAATTATCTGTTTAGGCACTGAATCATTTTTCCTTCCATTTTGCATTGTAGAAATCTTTCTGTGTTGTACTTTGACTTTTCTAAATGGTGAAAACATTTACTTGGCTATCAATTTA